>NW_026067924.1:1995242-2045389 GCF_014885135.2 Alexandromys fortis
TATATATAATATGGCCACTATACATTGCCGGGATTCTGGAATTCTGGAGGTCTCCTGAATTATTAGAAAGATGTTGGCTGGAGATGATATTTTTCTCAGATGTGCTGATACAGACATCACTGGGGACTTTCACATAGGATAAGGTCACAGGAGCCTAAAATTGCTGTGATACACATCTCACAGACAAAGCTGCGGTGGCTTTTACACCCAGGGCCTCAAAGATCTGCTGTTACTAAACAGACACCCTCCTACATTCCCTGCCTCCTGTGTCTTTGAGTCTGCTCTCCCACACACAGTCCCCTCCTTAATTTGGCCCTGTGCCAAATCACTGCCTTCTGGGAATGCCACCAGTGAAACCAAGCCAAGAACATTTGGTCCCACTGGAGAGAATGGACAGGGAGTAGTCTTATCAATACAAATTACAGTGCAGAATGGCGAGAAAAATCAGGGACCACAGCCAAGATGAGTGCCCCTGCCTCCCACCCAGGAGACCTTCATACGTGAAGGAGATTGCACTGAAGAACAAAAGGAGCATGGCCTGTTAAATCCAGAGTGAACTGAGTTTCTTTCTATCGCCTTTTTGCCCAGCTTTATTGGGTGATGCAGTTGACAAACTGAAAACATGGAACTGGAGAGATCGCTCAGTCCGTTTGCACCTGCTGACCAGTGCCTGCCCATTCCCCCTCCCTCTCCCCAGTTCCTGTTAACCACCTTCCACTACTTGGCCTTCTCATTCAAGTTTTGTAGATATTACATATATTGGTGAGGCCATACAGTGTTTTTCTGGCTCACTTTTTACTTCCTGATTTAGTGGACAGATACCTCAAATCTTCTTTTCATCTCTCTAGTGAAGTTCTCAAGGGCTGTTTTCAAAGCAGAGCTATTTGCGCTATCTGGCATGTCTTCTTGGGATGGAGTAGAAATATCTGATAAACAAAAATAAAATATTAAAGACAACAAAAAATGCTCAGGTAGACATCCTTGGTCTATTTGCTGGGCCAGAGAATGGACCACTTTTTCAGAAGCATGAATATAAACCATACGCACCCCCAACTAGCTATTTGGATCTGATTCTGGAACAAGGCTGACCCTGGCCAGGACCACACTAGCTAGCTCATACTGAATGAGTCACACAAGCACCTCATGCTCCCTCCCACCAAACCCCACCCTCTTTCAAATGTTCATTCCGTCCTAACCTCCTCAGCACCTAAAATCAGCTCAGTTGATACTGTGTCTGCGAACAGACGTGGGTATCACAGGAAGTTGTAAGAATACACAACAGGGGGGGCAGTGAAATGGCTCAGTGGGTGGGGACACGTCACCACGCCTGATGCAGAGTTCAATCCTTGGGTCCCACATGGTGTAAGGAGAAAACTGGCACCGAAAGTTGTCCTCTGACCCCCGCACATGCACTACAGCATGCGTAGGTGTGTCCATAAATAACAGAGGCTAGAGCAGGTCACGCCAATGGGGGTGACCTAACAGAGTTTCTGGGTGCCAGACTTAACCTACGGATATAAGAGGTCTCTTAAGGATTTGCATTCCCCAACTCATTCATTCCTTACAAAAACCATAGTAGGTGCTTCTAGGATTCGCCTGAAACATGGACACCATGTGACTTCTGCAGGAATAGGATGCAGGTTGTCTCAAATCATAACCCTACGCCTCTGGGCTTCCCAATCAATTTACTTTTTCTTTTTTGGGGGCCCTTCATTTCAATACAAAGTACTACTCATCCAGAAAACTGGCCAAGTTCACGTACACATGCCAGGTCACTCTCTTTGATTATAAACTATGTATGTACACACATGTAATAACTACCAACTAGACAGAAGTCTCTAATATTAGTCCCTGCAGATCGGAGAGAGGAGCTACGGTGCAGACCTCAAAATGATAGAATGGGAGGGTGCTTGCTTTTATCTACAATTTGTGGAACAACTTGTTCATCTCAGAAAGAACAAAATGCTTAGCACGTAGGCTGCAGTAGCCCTGGTGATCTTAGAATGTAGCTTTTGTAATTCACGTTGGTACATTAAGAAGAGACGCATCAATCGCCCCTCCCTTAGCTGCTGGCTGGGTGCGCGGAGTCACCTGTCACAGCGGGGGATCCTGGAGCATCTTCTAATCTTGATTGCTTCGGGGCAGCAATACTTCCATCTGGCATCTCTAAACATAAACAGCACTGCGTTGAAACTTGTGTGCGTATTTCTCTCGTGTTGATATATCTTGTTCTCTTTTCTTCCAGGAGCTTATATATGTGCCTACTGTATCTACACTGCTCTATGCTGATTTGGGTCTTTCTGCAACCCTCCTCCCAACCAACTCTTCCTGCATCCCCCAATCTACCCCCTCTACAGACACACACACTTATATAAGAACATCTTATAGAGTCCAGTTAGTACTGCATTTGTATTTATGCATTTAGGGCTGACTCCTTGCGATTAAGGTCTTATCCCTGAAAGAAAAAAAAATTATTTCTCTCTCCCTCAGCAGCCATTGAGGTCCAGTAGCTCTTCACCTAGGGTGGGCCTTGTGAGGTTTTTCTGCATCTATGATGGTGTGTCAATTGGTATGGTGCGGGTAGCCCTGTTGCCACGAGTTCATGGGTATAAACATCCCTGTCCTGTGCAAAAGAAACTGTTAAACAGCATTAGTCCCAGTCCTCAAGCTCCCCCCCACACACACACATTCCCATCTCCGCTTGTGTGATGTCCCTGAGTCTTGGGTGTAGAAGTTGTGTTGTGGCTGTCCCATTTGGGGGTGGGTACCCCTGCAGTCATTATTTATTGCACTATCGCTGGCTGTGGACCTCTCTTTGCCAATTAATATCTAACAATACAACACAAATGAGCCTCATTTCCTCCTCGTTACTAATTGCTTATGATGAGGCTGGAGGACCAAGCACCGCCAACGCATCAAAGCACTGGTGTCTACTGATGTCTGGAGAAAGACTTGGTCACAGACATCCCTCTGATGAGCTCGGGCACATTTAGGAGGTCTCTGCTTCACAAGACTCGCTAAACATAGTGTTCTCAATAAAGCCAGAAGAGTGGACAGCAAGACTATTTCCAGACACTTGTAGCTGTGGCTTCATTTGTGAATCCTCCATTCCTTCCACTGACCTCTGTGTTTTTCTGTCAGTACCATATTGCTTCTGTTACTGTGTGGAATTATTTGCAGTTGGGTACGGTGATACCTTCAGTTTTTCTCCTCCTGTTTGGGATGCTTTGGTGATTTAGGTCTTTTAAACTTTAAGGTCACACACACACACACACACACACACACACACACTTCTATGGAGAGTATCACCTAAAGTGTGATAGAGCCTGCACTGAATCTGTAGATAGCTTTTAGTACCTCTTCAACAATTGGTGCTGGGGGTTAGGCACACATATGAGGGCGAGACTAGATCCTTAACCCTTACTTTCTATAAAAGTCAACTTGAATTGTATGAAAGATGTCACTATAAGATCTGGGAACTCTAAAACTATGGGATAAAAACACAGGAAAAGCACTTTGAGAACTAGGAATAGATGAGAACTTTCTAAAAGACTCCAATTGCTTACAAAATCACTGTAAGAATTAAAGAATGAAATTGCACAAAATCTGAAAGCTTTTGCATAGCAAAGGGGACAATTAAAGAATGGAGAGACCTTTAGAATGAGAGAATATCTTTTCCAGCTGTATATCCAGTAGGGGACAAGTGTTTAGAAAAAATAATAAAGAACTCCAAAACATATACAAATAATACAGCTGATAAATTAACAAAGAAATTAGGCAGATGGTTTTCAAAAATTAAGCATAAATGGTCAGTAAACATATTTTAAAACATGTGACAGTTCTAGTCACCAGAGAAATGCAAATAAAAAAACACACTGAAATTTGATCTCACTTCAGTCATTAAGTGAACAACAGATACTGCAAGGATGGGTTGTGTTATTGACCAGTGTTGTTGGGAACATTTAGTGCAACCACTGTGGGCAGCAGTAGGAAGAGTTTTCAAAACAGAACGACCATACAACACAGCTACACCATTCCTGGGTTTATATCCGATGGACTCTAAGTCTGCATACTTCTGAGACACCTCGTCATCCATTTGAAGCACCATTCAAAATAGCCAAGTTATAGCATGAGACTATGAGTTTATCAACAGATGAATTAACTAAAGAAAACATGGTAGACCCCACGCAACTCTCAGCCCATCTAAACTTGTGCAGGAGTACAAACCAGCTTGGTGACTTTGCCAGACCACCTCTCCTCTCTGCTCCAGCCCATTGGGAATCTCACAGCAGGGAAAGTTTGCCAGGTAAGTTCCCCAGACCCCCACACAGGACCATATGGAGTTGCACAGGAAGGAAGCAGCAGGGTGAGTCCATCGGATGCCTACTCCCAGGCTGAGCATTAGTAGCCCCCACCATCATAACAGGCAGGCATGTCCCCCCTACTCACCAGAAAGAGCCACCACACGCGTAGTCTACCAGTAAGTCAGCCCCAGAACTGGTGTCTCATACCGCAGCCTTTCTATGCACAGACCAAGCTTGGAGCCACATTCTCTTGCGTTTTTGGTTACCAGTGAACTAGAATCAACCCAATCTCTCCTGCCAAAACTCAAGGCAAAACACCCGAAGGATTGACCTAAAAAAATCTTCAGACCAGATCTGAAGGCAACCAGTCTTGGACAATAGCCAAAACTCCCACTCAATAGAGGCTGGTCAGATGTACAACCAGTCGAATAAATCCACGTGCCCAGGTCACATCACAAAACACCAACTATGAGAGGCCAGGACATGACTCTCCCTTGATGTGGAATCCCCCTCTGTATGTTGTGAATATGTTTTGTTAACATTGGTTAATAAAGAAGCTGCTTTGGCCTATGGTAGGGAAGAATATAGGTAGGTGGAAAAACTAAACTGAATGCAGGGAGAAAGAAAGTTGAGTCAGAGAGACACCACGTAGCTGCCAAAGGAGAAAGATGCAAGAACCTAACCTGTAAGCCACAACCTTGTGGTGATATGCAGATTAATGGAAATGGGTTAATTTAAGATGTAAGAGCTATTTAAAAATACATCTGAGCCATCAGTCAAACAGGGTTGTCATTAATAGTTTCTGTGTGATTGTTCAGGTCTGGGTGACCAGAAAATGAAGGCACAGTCTCCATTTACATTCCCAGAACCAAGAACTATGGACATCTTTGCTAAGGAGAATTACCTAGATGAACCCAATGACACGAAACTTAAACAACAAACAACATGACCAAAGAATTCAGGGCGTTTAAAGAGGATAAGAACACACAATGAACTTCAAGGGGAGAGGAGAAACACCTGCTTGAAACCCAAGAAAATACAATCACGCTGAATGAGGATGATAAAGACAACTAAGAACTCAAAAAGTGGCTACAATAAAAAGATAGAAATACTGAAGAGAGCCGGGCGGTGGTGGCGCACGCCTTTAATCCCAGCACTTGGGAGGCAGAGGCAGGCGGATCTCTGTGAGTTCGAGACCAGCCTGGTCTACAAGAGCTAGTTCCAGGACAGGCTCCAAAACCACAGAGAAACCCTATCTCGAAAAACCAAAAAAAAAAAAAAAAAAAAAAAAAAAAAAAAAAAAAAAAAAAAAAAAAAAAAAAAAAAAAAAAAGAAATACTGAAGAGAATCCAAGATGCTATGAAGCTGGAATTGAAAAGTTCAATTACCCAATCAGAAATTTTAGAGTAAATCCTGATTGGTTAGAAAGCAGAAGAGAAAATGTTAGGACCTGAAGGTAAAGTAGAGGAATTAGATCATGAAATCAAAGAATATCATCCCTTTGTAAAACACATACGAAAGGAACACGTGCAAGATGAGTTTTTTTCTGGTACAATCGGAAAAATAGCCCAGACTAATTACTCAACCACCTCTGTGTTCTGAATTTTCCAGCTTGTGTTTGATGCTGTTTTCCATGAACAATTCTCGGCTCACGATCTAAAACATAAGATACAGACATATACAATTGGTACACGTACATACTTGTAAAATAAGAAAGTGGTACTGTAGTGTCATGTCAACACAATAAGCAATGCTTTTATGCAAGGGCGATTTTAATTCTAGAAAACTGAAAGAATAATAAGCTGTACCTGAGGGACATTTTCTTCAACTTCTGGGTGCTCGAAGGAAGAGAAACTGCCCGATGGATGAGGAGTTCCAAGTTCTGAATATTAGAGAAAACAATTCCAAATTCAGTAGATAGAATAAGAAATGAAGGCAAGTAGCATTCTGGGGCTGCTCTATCGAATCTCATCATTAAAAGATGAAGAACAGTCCTAAAGACAAAAGTTGTGTGTCTCTTGGGGCACATATACTCATTGGGCTTGTATGCCCCTACATAAAACGAATAGTCAGTTGCCTCGGTTTGACCAGCTGCCTCAGTGACTGCCCATCTGCCCCTAAGAACATGGACAAGGATTCCGCCCAACCTTGCTTCTCTCTCTTCTGACTTAAGTTACCTCCTTTATTGGGTTACTCTTTCCTGTGTGTGGTGACTTGATACGCCCATACATCATTTACTGATTACTAGATCATTAATTACTACAAATTAATCTAACACATCATTCGCCACCTACAGAAACTGTTCATCTGAAGATGTAAGATTTGCATGCTTTGACATCTCCCATTCTCCACCCACATGGTAAACATCATTTTATTTTCTGCTTCTTAGGGTTTTGAAATTTTTAGATTCCACATATAGGTAAGGATCACACACCAGCATCTCTCCGTTTGCCTCATTCCATGTAATGAACCATTCTTTAGATTCATCTTCTCCACAAAGGCAAGACTTCCTTTTCTATAGAACATAGGATAGAATCATATGCACGCCACATTTTTGTCAACCACCCGTTCACTAGTAGACATTTAAGTTGTTACTATTTTACTATGGGTTAGGGTTAATGACACTGAGCACATTTTTATAGATTGGGTGGGCATTTGGGTGTTTCATTCATTTTTAATTTTTTTCACATCAGAACTGCAAGCTCCTTACGGGTTTTGAATATCAACAATTGACCGGTTATATACAAATGCCTTCTTTGTAAGTGGTCAGACATTCCCTTGGCCCTACAATCACTTTCCTGTTGATGCAGTCTTATTGACTTCTGTGCCTGCTTCTGTGTCATGTCTAAAAAAGTCATTGCCAAGACCAACGTCAAGGAGCAGTTTCCCTATGCTTTGTTTCAAGAACATTACAGTTCCCTTGTTTTATGTGGGTCCCGTAGGCCATTTCACGCATGGATGCCTTACTCTTTGAGCGCATTGCCCCAATACCCACTTGCCTATTAGTCTCCTCTGCTCTACAGACAACTTTCCGTCTACTTTCATGTCATATGTTTCTATGACTTGACGTATCTATAAAGTCTAGGACCCACCAATAAGGACATTTAGGGTCTGAAGAGATGATTTGGGGATTAAGAGTACTGGCTTCTCTTTCAGAGATCCCCAGTTTGATTCCCAGCACCCATATGGCAGCTCACAACCATCTTTTACTCCAGTTCCAAAGATTCCAATACCCTCCTCTGGCCTCCATGGGGATCAGGTACATATATGGCACACATCCATACAAGCAGTTAAGACAGCCAGACACACAAAACAAAAATACCATTTGACTTGTTACAGATGCACCGTTTAATCTGATTAGCTCCCATTGCAGCCATTATCCCGAAAACGACATGGTGCATGATCAAAGCCCTTTGTGTATATACCACATCTTTCTTTTTAAAAAAGACGTCACACATATGGATGTTCTGTCTGCGTGTATGCCTGCACGCCAGAAGAGGGCATTAGATCCCATGGAACTCCAATTGTAGATGGTTGTGAGACCCAATGTGGTCGCTAAGAATTGAGCCCGGGATCTCTGGAAGAGCATCCAGTGAGCCATCTCTGTAGCCCTTACCACGTTTTCTTTATCCTTTCCTCTGTTGATAGACACCCAAGTTAGTTCCACAACTTGGTTACTGTGAGTCATGCTGCAATAGTTTCTAATGCTACATTTAATCCATTTTGAGGGTTTTTGAGGTCTTGCTCTACTCTTTTGCACGCAGATATCCAGTTTTCCTCATAGCACTCGTTAAACACTTTTCTTTCCCTATCATTTAGCTTAGCATTCTTGGCAAAGATTAGTTGACCATATGTAGGGTGTTTGTATTTGATCCAACTGGCCTGTATCTTTTTGCATCAACTTTACTTTCTATACCTCTGTGATAGGAATTGAAATGCGGGAATTTTGACAAGAGAATCTTCACTCTCTTCCTTCCCAAGATTGCTGTGGCAGTTTGAGATTTTCCAGGGTCTCATACAATCTTTAGGCTTTTTCTATTTCGGTGAAGAATGTATTCAGAATGTTGACAAAGACTTCACATAGACTGCAAATTCTGTTGCATGCTGTGATATTCTTAGAGCATCGTTTTTTCAAGTCCAGGAGATGAGGCAGCCTTCCATGTATTCATACCTTCTTCAAATACTTTTGTTAGTGTCTTTTCTTTTTCTTCTTCAGCATACAGAACTTTCACTTTCCTGCCTATTATTTTTTTTTCATGATAAATGGGATCATTTTCTTGAATCTTGTTACAGGTAAGTCTCTTCTAGCATACAGGACATAACCGATTTTAAAATTAACACAAATTGTGCATATTAATAGAGTGTGATGTTTCTATACATCAAAATAGTATGTATTGATTAAAGCCAACCATTCTTTTGTCAACCTTCCCCAACGTCACATACTCTTCTCAACTTCCAGTAGTCCAGCTTCTACTGCCAAGAGGAATTTAACTTCTACAAATGAGAAAGGACCACAAGGTACTGGTCTATGTTTGGCTTATTTCATACAAATCCTCCAGGTTCCATCCATTTTGATGCAAAAGGCAATGCCATTCCTCTCTATGGCTTAATAAAAAATTTCATACAAAAGCTGTATTTTTTGCTACCTGTGCATCTTTCTGAGCAGGAGCACCTGGGATGATTCCATATTTTAGCTCATGTTTAAGCTCATATTTAAGCCTCATCCTGAAGGTTTCCATCTCTGGTGCGCGGATTTTATTCCCTTTGATTACATTCAGAGAAGTGGGCCAGTTACACCATATGTAAGTCTATTCTTTGTTTTGTAAGGAACCTCAGACTGGTCTCTATAAGAGCTACACTAGTTTGGCATATAAGAGTCCTCATTGTCTCCATCCTTGCCAACAGCATTTTAAAAATAGGTTGTCATAACTGGGTAAGCTGATTTCTTGTTACAGTTAGATTTGTTTTGTTTTTGTGCTAAAGACCAACCCCGCAGTGAACGAGCCCACATGAAAGGAGAGAACCAATCACTGCAAGGTGTCCTCTGACCTCCACATGGATGCTGTCACACACGTGCACGCCCCCCAAAAACACACATCCAATTTTACAAAGTCAAAAACTAGTTTGTTTTAGACCATTATCCCCAAATAGAATTTTTATAATATAAAATAATTGAAAATCAAGTACCCGTTTTCGGTGTAGATGCCACAGGCGTTAAAAGCACAGAACTCCCTTGTAGTTTTGTCTGAGAGGATGTTGGGAGAATGGCATCATTTTGCCTGGAGATGCCTTTCCATACTGATGTTAGCGTAACCTAAAATATAGTAGACTTGTTAAATGCTAATATTCAAAACACTAAAAGTAACAAAAAAAACCTCTCAAGATATTTCCAATATCCTTTAAGGATACTGAGTATTATTTGCTGCATTAACCAACAATGAATACTAAAACCCTAACATCCCCAAACTGGAAGAACACTGAAGTAAATTCTTCAGTGATAATTTTAGCCTCGTGGTCCTAAAAGTGTGGTCCCGGCCAGATGACCAGCAACAGAGGAACTAAACAAAAATGCACATCTTCGACTCTTACCTACAAATTACTCAATCAGAAACTTGGGGCAGGGTCCAGTACCTACCAAGTCACCCTGGTCACTCTGTTGACCTTATGTGGGGGTTGACAAGCTGCAGCTCACTGCCAGTTCTTATGAATAAATACCCAGTTGGCCCATTCGTTTCCAGTCTAAGGCAGTTTTCTGACTAGCATGGCAGAGATGGCAGGCTGCCAATGGCGAATCTACGGTTCAAAGAATACAATACTTCTCTTCCACTTAACAGAAAATATTTCCTAGCTCTTGCCTCAAATTACTTCCTTGTAACTCAACACAGAGAATGGAAAATCAGCAGGACACCCTCAGTGAAAAACCAGTTTAGAATTCTTGCTCGTTTTACAGTTTTAACATATTAGGTTTGAGTCTATGGTGCTTCTTTGGGCTTAATTAAAATCAAAGTTGTATTTATTTGAATATCTTCTTTTGGCCCATTTACTACCAATAACTCCTTATTCTAGGCTGAACTATTCAACAAAAAGTTGAAGATGGTTGCTCATATCCAGTTTTTTTCCCTTCCACGAATTCATTGAACTTTGGATCAAAAATATTCAAGAAAATATGATTATACCAAATATATACAAACCATTTTCTGGTTATTTCTCTTTGAATAATACAGCACAGCAACTAAGTGCACAGTGTTCCATTGTGTTGGGTATTTTAAGCCATCTAAATGGTGAGTTCAAGTCTACAGGAGGGACGCACAAGTCATATGTAAATACCATACTATTTTAGGAAGCATATGATCATCTGCAGATTTTGGTATCCAAGCAGGGTACCGGAACCAGTTGCTTCAGACACCAAGGGACAAGTACACTAATCCTGAGTTATAGCTTTAGACTATTTCTTGCTAAAGAATAAAGTAGCCAGAGCTGGGGCTAAAGTGCTAATGGCATCCATTCTATTTCTGTAAAAACAGGTAAGGTATCCTCAGAATCCCAGCAGCTACTCCTTATTAAACTATGATGAACCAGTGACGTGTGTGTGTGTGTGTGTGTGTGTGTGTGTGTGTGTGTGTGATTTGCCAAGAAACAAAAAAATCAGCTGCTGAAGAAAAGGAAGTCATTTAGCCACCTCCTTTTCAGGGCACTGGTGTCCATATTCCTAAGTCCTTTGATATAAAACAAGAATAAAGGAAGAGAAACTGGAAATTTTATACCTTTATGGATAAAATTTATATGAACCTGAAGGTGTTTCAACCTTGTAAACTTCAGGCACAAATGCTGAAATCATGAAAAAAAACCCTTTGAATGTGATTTTAAAATTGTTATTTTTTAAATTTGAAAACTAAAGAAGAATCAACACGCTCATTATGAAATGGAAATTCAAGAGCATGCATTGGTGGGAATTCAGGACAACAGAGGTGTTTAAATAAAGACCCATTAGCAGCATTCAGGATGGCCAAAATAGACCTTATATCTACCTGAGACTCATACCAAATATTTAGACAGCCATGATCTTTACATCAGCAGACGACACACCAGGAGGCCGCTGGTTTGTTAGTCTCACAGTCCTGGATAAAGATGTGGGTGGACCCAGAAGGACCCAGGGCAAGCAATGAGTGCTCTTACCTGATCTTTCTCACAAGCTCTGTCACTACTGATGGGGGAAAGCGGTAGGACTGAAAAGTGAAAGTGAGCACACAATGAGCGTGTTTCCTTATGACACACACACACAATCACGCATGGGTACACTAGAGTTTCCGCTAAGGGAGGCGATCTGGAGCCTTTTCTAGGCATTCAGGCTCATTCATCTCCACCTCTGCCCTGGCCATCACCCTCCTGCTTTGGTTTCAGGGAGCTGATGACTCCACATCTCGGCTCTTCAAGTCCTGTTCTTTCCCAAGAGTTAGCTCAAGACCCACCCACTTCTTCCAGAAGGTGGTTCCAGCTTATGCCAGATTCCTTCAGCCAGATTGCCCACCACTTTACCTCATATTTCAACTGTAGGCTGACCCCATGTTCGGTTTCATGAGCAAACATTCTGCCTTCATAGGTGATACAGGGAAGGATGTCCCCAAGGCCACATGTTTCCCTGGTACCTTCCACCCCCATCACGTACTGAAACATAAATACCCATTGATTTAACTGAGAAGTGGCCCAAAAAGAACATAAGCAAACTAGCTTACTCCTTAGAGACCTGACTCTTGGCTTCCTTCTCTGGGAATATGTTCTTAGGGATTTCCGTTTGTAATTCTGGATCCAAGAGCGTTCGCTGGCACTTGAACTTGAATCTTCATTACTCTCATAAAAGTGATGTTTCCTGTAATTAAACTTTTCCAAAACAGATGACAAATGAGAACACCAAAAGTGGGCACTAGTACCGCATGGCATGCAATTAAACATGTCACCACATGCACCATCAACATGCAATTAAACATGTCATCTCCCCCCCCACACACACACACACTAAACACTATTGTTTGTCTTGGGAGAAACACCTCATGGTATGAGCCTGGGTTCTCTCTCAAAATAATTAGGTGCTGAAGCCAGGGGAAGAGAATGAACTCGTTCCTTGAGTCAGTTTTCACAAGAGGGGCTGTGGCAAAGGACAGCCGATTCTCTCTAGTCAAGTATTTGGAACTAGAAAGAGATTGGTGGCTGTCCCAAAGCAGCTGCGTACCCACATTGCACCAACAGCACAACTTCAAGACAGGTTGACATTTTAAAGAGTGAGAACTCTCCCCCAGGGGCTGGGTTGTGGCTCCATGGCCAAGTGCTTTTCTAGCGGGTATAGCCCTGAGTTTTACCCACAATGAGGCAAAAGGAGGCAGGGGGATGTCTTTGCTAAATAAACTTTTGTTTTGTTTTGTTTTACAAGAACTGAAAGCAAACAAGAATACCACTGTGAAACATACTGAAGTAAAGCCTAGACTGCCGGCGGTTAGAAATGTATGAGCAGCTACCAGAGTTCTAAGGGGGTGAACAAGAAATTCGACAAGCTGCTAGACACAGATCCATCTGAAACACGAGTTAGCTCCAGCTATCACTAGTTTAGGACTGGACCAGTCTCAGCCCTGGCTGTACTACCATGACCATACCATGGAAGGTGGGTGATGGTGAGCTTGAATTCGTGTTTCACAAAACAAATTCATCCTTCAAAATGTTCATCAGGTTAGCATTTTGCAATGAAGGCCATTTCTCACTTCTTTTTATTGACAAATGTTGTATATACTTATTGTATATAAACGTTCTTGTGTACCCGTACATTATGAAACAGTTAAATCAATCTAATGAGTACACGTGTAACTTCCCCTGCATATTTTAATAGAGAAAAACACCTTAACACTACTTCCATAGTAATTTCCATGTGTAACACTATTGCCTACAGTCATTGCATATCCCATGCATCTTTTGAACCTCCTGCCTAATTGAAATTTTCTGTCCACCCTTCCCAACCCCTAGTAGCCGCCATTTTCCCCTCTGCTTCTGTGTATTCAGCTATTTTAGATTCACAAGTAGTAGAATTCTTTTTGTGCCTGGCTTATTTAGACTGTCCTCTCTTTTAACCACATTCTTAACCACGGCCCGATTGTCCACTTTTGAAACACTGACCAGTCTCAACTGTGCACATTGACTATAGCTCCTCTTACCCGTGATCTTATTACAGACACACTGATTACAGAGAAGGTAGGTCCTAAAAGGAACAGGCAGGCAGTCTTATTTACATCTTACTCTTCATTTAAGGAAAAAAAAATTGAAAGACAATCCCCTACAGACACATGCACGCATGCGCACACACATACATACACACACACACACACACACACACACACTCACACACCCTCCCAGCATTCATCAAGAACTCTTCAACCCAGTGGCTTACAAAAAAACGAGCAACCTTTCATTTAAAGCATCCAATTTAAAAAGTCACTCAGTTGACCTAGCTTGGATTTTACAACAATGGGTACTGGAAATTATTTGCCAAAAAACATGGGAAATGTTTACAAAAAAAAAATGGTTCTTAAGTTTGATTACACACAAGAAAGTATTGGGGGTTGGCAATTGCTATAGTTTGAATCCCAAACATTTCCCCAAGGGCTTCTGTGCTGAAAGTTTGCTCCCCTTGCTGGGCACTGTCAAGAAGGGTGCAGCCTATGAGAAGTAGGGTCTGGCTAAGGAGTGAATCAGTGCAGGTGCCTGTTGGGGGGGGCATTGCACCCTTCCCATTTCCCCATCTTGCTTCCGAGTTACTAGGAGGTGAGAAGACCTCCTCCCATGTGCGCTCTTGCCAGGACTTACCATGCCACTACAGGCCCAAGTCAACAAAGCCAAGCCGTGACAGACCAAAGTTTCTGAAACCATGAACTGTTGGGACACAGACCAGGAATGGAGTTGTGTGACGAGAATGAGGAGATGCTCAGTGCTTGTGATAACACTCCAAGAAGACTAGAGTCTTGTCACCTCACTCTGTAGTCCAAGCTGGCCTTGAACTTGTAGAAATCCTCCTGCCTCAGCCTCCCATAAGCTAGGATCACAGGTGTGAGCCACCACACCTGCTCCATTTCCGTTCTTTAACAGATCAAAATCCACCAAAGGTAAGTCTCGGGTGTATAGCATGTCCACTTATTGCCTTTTCTTTTTCTTTTTTAAAGCAAGAACACGTTAGGCTTCAGGTCAAATTTAACTTAACAGGGTCAGGGGGTTGAAGCAGAACCCTACAGCTGCCCTTTTGATAGATCACTTTGACTTTCCATGTAAGTCACCAGAGAAATGCTCATTTCTGCTCAACATGCCTGTTTGGGCCACAGCCAGAGAAAGACCTTATCATCTCTCATCTACCAAGGTGCAAGGGGCCTCCCTTGTGAAGGTTTGTGGACACCCACTATTGTACAAAACACAGACTGAAGGGATTTGGTCCTAAATCTTCCATGTTCTAGTTACCAGCATAAAGGACTGAACATAAAATTTGCCCCTCTTCTAATTTTGCTGATTGATCTCGTTCATCTAACTAAATGAGGCTGTTGCAGATTGGCCTTTTCACAGTTAATAGCTCATAGAGCAAATAGCACATGATGAACAACAGAAAACTAAGTAAATGTGTCTACCAATAGATTTGTATTGCTATATCCTATTGTTATTGTCTGGGAGTCTACCCGCAATTAGAAATAACTTTGATTTTACGTTTGAAATTGCAGTCATCTCTTGTATGGTGAATCTGAGAAAACTGTAAACAAGGAGTTGCAGTAAGTTGAAGATGGCATTCAAATGACAGACATCTGAGAAGGGCTGCCTTAAAACAATAGAAATTCCCACATTACCGGCATCCTCCCGTCTTGTTCTCTGTCCCTCCTGAAGGCAGAATCATCCCTAAAATAAAGCATATTAAGTTAACAGTTCAGACACCACCCGCTTCGCCCTCCTCCCTGCAAAGGTTCAGCTTCTTGATCATGGATGCCCTCTGTGGGACGTCCTCAGTTCTGCAGACGAAAGTATCTCACAGCCTGTTTCCAGAGACTCTCTGGAAGGGGATACTGCTATTCCACAGAAAAGGAACCTTTGTGGAGTCCTTCATCTCTCAGACATAAAGAGAGGAAGGGGCAGGGCTGGATTGGCAAGTGGCCTGCCAGCACTGGGATCTCCCAAGGCTGGCTCCACCCCAGATCTGCCTGGGTGCTTTAAACAAAAGCTGGCTCTGGAGTTTGGGCGATGCTGAGTATCAGTTGGCCACTCATGTGTCTTCTGTGGAGAGATGTTGCCTGTTTTTCAATGAGGTTTTGATTATTATTATTATTATTATTATTATGGCACTTGGAAGCTACNTTATTATTATTATTATTATTATTATTATTATTATTATTAAATTCCATAAGTTTCTTGTTTATACATAACAGTAAGTAACCTCTTGTCAGATATCCAGGCTACTAACATAAGCTGTTGAGGGGTGACTGGGACTTGTGTGGACTGTTGGTGGCAGCGTCTACGGAAATAATACGATGCAACAGAAATAAAGACAGAACTACTCCATGAGCTTCCAGTCTCGCTTTTAGGTTTCTATCCAAAGGAATTGCGAAATCTGACATTGATATGCAAGTTGACTGTTCCAAATCAGAAAACTCCAAATGCCAACGTCCAAAACATCCTGAGTTCAAATAAGGTGACACCCGCGGAAAACTCCACACTTGCCCTAGTGCGATGGGTCAGTGACGTGCAGGTGCACTCAAACACCGTACAAAAATCAACATCATCCCATGGCATCAGGCATGGAAAGGACAAATTTTAGTCTCACTCCCAAGATACACACACATTCCAAAGTCTAAGCCCCCCAAATTTCTTCTCCCAGGTATATGAATGGGGGATATTTATCTTTGCCAAAACATGTTCATCTAGTCACCCACTGAGGAGCATCTGAATGGTTTCTAGTTGATGGTTGTCCTAAACAAAGCTGCCATGACACCTTGCCTTTGTGGACGTATGCTGACAGACATCTTGGCAAATACACAAGACTGGACAAATGGGCCAGAGCCTAGGTATATGCTCAATACGTTAAAACTCCCAGCAGGCTCGAGAGTCCTGCCCTCTCTGCACACTGTCATGAAGTACAGACAGCAGGTCTAAGATTAGCCATCCTGACCACGGGCCGTCCTCTGACGCACGTTCCCCTCGTAACCAGCAACAGTGAGTAGTTCTCACAGTCACCTGCCACCTCTGTGTTTTCCTTCGGGACAGAACTTGTTTAAATCTTTTGCCTGTGCTTTCATTGGTTTGCGTCTTTTCCCCTGAAAATTTTAACTACAAGGCCAGATGCAAATGTTTACACATATTTTCAACAAGGCTATGGCTGATCTTTTCTAACAATGTTATGGGCTTGCTTTATCTTGATGAAGTCTGGTTTATCAGTTCATGTTGTTGTTTGATTTTTACTCTTTCCTCCCTTTTTTTTTTTTTTTTTGTCTTCGGGGGCCTACCACCCAGCTCCCAAATAAATTGGAGACTTTCTCTTATAAATGCCTGGCCTTAGCTTGGCTTGTTGCTAGCCAGCTTTTCTTAAATTATCCTGACTACCTTTTGCCTCTGGGCTGTTTCCTTTCCCCGCCGCTGTCTGTCTTTACTCTTACTCCGCGACTGGCTGGGTGGCTGGCCCCTGGCATCCTCCTCCTTTTTCTATATTGTTCCTTCTCTTCTTCCAGCATTCTTCTGTTTATCCTCTCTGCCTGCCAACCCCACCTATCCTTGCTCCTGCCTCATTATTGGCCGTTCTGTTCTTTATTAGACCATCAGGTGTTTTAGACAGGCAAAGAATCACAGCTTCACAGAGTTAAACAAATGCCACATAAACAAAAATAACACATCTTTACATCGTTAAACAAATGTCCCACAGCATAAACAAAAGTAACACACCTTAAAATCATATTCTACAACAGGTTCATTTTTTATAGGCTGTTTTTGGTTTGGTATCTTCAAAACGGTCCCATGATAAAGTCACATATTTGTTCCAAGTAAGTTTTTGTTTGTTTTGTTTTGTTGTTGTTTAAAGTTTTTGTTTGTTGGTTGGTTGGTTTGATTTTTGTTTTTTTGGAACAGGGATTCTCTGTGTAGCTTTTGGTGTCTGTCCTGGAACTTGCCCCATAGGCGAGGCTGGCCTCAGACCTACAGAAATCTGCTTTGTTCTGCATATCTCAAGTGCTGGGACTAACAGCATGCACCACCACTGCCCAGACCAAGTAAGTTTTATATATAAGGTTATGACTCATGTTTAGTTAAATTTTACACAGTGAAGATTTGGAGGTCATTTATTTTCTTGCATAAATATATTGTTGTTTTCACATTTTTTATAGACAATTCTGTCTTTCTCCACTGAATAACCTCTGCATTTTCATCATATGCCAACAATTCATATACTTGCAAACCCTTCCTTGGCCCTCTGCTATTTTATTTCCAGATCTTTATGGCAACACCATCCTCTATCCATTGGCTAAGGAAGCTTCTAGTAAATCTGGAGAGCAGATAGTGTGGAAGCCCTGTCACTTTGCTCCTTTGTGAAAACCGTTTTCATTGCCCCAAGATTTTTAAGTTTCCACAAGGAATAGAGAAATGGATCACTAATTTGATATTAAAACTGGAGGTTATATTAACTATGTAGACCCAATTTGAAAAGAATTGACATCTCTCAAATAAAGGGTCCTTCTGTTAAGCACAGTATCTCTCCACCCACTTAGATCTCTCATTGTGCTCTGAGTAATCCTTTAATGGCTGTGACCTAATAGTACCCTGCAAATTAATACTTAAGTATATCATATGCTGTTACATAAAGTTCTGCTTTGTGTTTCAATCAGAAGCCTGAGTTTTGTACACTGATCTTGAGTTTAATCTAAAATTCAGCAGAAAGCACATTGCTGAAGAAGGTCCGCTTGCAGGGTCCTGAAGGACAAGGGAGTTTGCCGACACAGTCCAGACACAGTCCAGACCGTTCTACAAAAAACTTCACGTGAAGCTTAGATGGCATTGGTTAGGGGAAATGGAAAACTAAACTGCTAGCATGTGGTACTCATATGAGCAACATCTGTGTGGTCTGTAGTTCTACAAGAGCCAAGGTGGAGAACCAGCCTAAATGTTCACCAAGAGATGAACAGATAAGGAGATATGGCACATATATATGCTGGAACATGTATCAGTCACCAAAAATAAAATCCTGAAATTCTCAACAGGGGTTAACACTGGAGGACATTATTCGGCTAAATGAAATAAACCAGATGAACAAAGACAAGAACAAGATCTGCATGACATCATTGTCATGTGGGATCCGCATAGTCCAACCTATACAGGGGGGCATAAAATGGTGGTCACCCGGATCTAGGTGAGAGGGTGCCGTGGCGTGCAATTGGTCCATAATTACACCTAGACCTGAGGAATGGTCCTGGTGTTGGCATCACATAAGGGTAGCTACAGTCAGTAATACTCTTTCCATTTCGAAATAACAAGAGGCTGCAGACCGCTCTCACTCCACAGAGTTGATGAATGCTTAAGATGAATATGTCAAGAACTACCCGTTCATCATTACACAGTTGGTACATGTATGGAAGAAACCCACCCTTCATCCCATGAACATGAGCTGACACATGGATGGATGCATCACAATGTCTCCATACGCATGCACTTACTACAGATACACACAGGCTCGGAAGCATCAATGTGGACGGTTACTATGGCAATTCAAGAACAAAATAAATATGTAAAAAAAATGGCAGCCACTTACTTCGCATCATCTGATTGAGAAGCCCGAGTCTGAACTGGTGATTCCTGCACGTGTGAAGAATGCTCATGTTTTGAAGTAATTTCTAAGGGCCAAAAGTTAAAAAATAAAATGACTTTAGGCATCTTGGGCAAACCTTTAGAGAAATCACTCAGTGATGGTGGAGAAGACTCTCTGTACCTGGTTTGGGGTCCTGTGGTTTTAGTGTTTCAGGGGAACGGTCTTCTGAATGTGTCTGCGGCAAGAAAAAAAGAAGTTACTGTGGTATCAGGGAGGCTCAGTCTTCAGCCTTTGGGACCCACTCCACCTCTGAAGAACAGCTGAGCACAACTTGGCTCCCAGTGCCTCTGTTGTTCCTAAACGTTCACTTCCAAATGACAAGCAAGGACTTGCCACTCTCAAAGATGACCACGGTATGCCACAGTCTGGAGGAAGGACTACAGGGTGTCTCCAGGAACTTCACACTAGAGGCAAGGGATTCACCTTCCCAAGACACCTAAATGGTGACTTTAAGAGGTAACAATTTGCCAGGCGGTGGTGGCACATGCCTTTAATCCGAGCACTTGGGAGGCAGAGGCAGGCTGAGTTCAAGGCCAGCCTGGTCTACACAGCAAGTTCTAGGACAGGCTCCAGAGCTAGAGAGAAACCCCGTCTGGAACCCCCCCCCAAAAAAAACCCGACAATTTGAAAGACTAATCTAATCTCTGGTGGTTAAACATGAAAATCCTGGCATCATTCTCAGTCACACCTCTGTACTATGTGTTCACATAAGGAAACAAGGAATAAATGCTTAAATAAGCCACGAGGGTCTTCTGTAATACTGTTTAATTTTTAAATTTGCACATGAACCTGGACACATATGATGTACCAGGTAAGAATTTGCTCCTTGTCTTCATTCTGAAAAGTTTGACAAGTCAAGCTAAATGCGTCTATGCCCTCAGACATTCATTATTTCCCTAGAGAGAAAACACCCCAAATCCTTTCTTCCAGCCTCATTATGACCCAATCGGCCAATTGTGCAACAACACGCCAACCCATCTTGCCCTAGCCAATCTATAACTTAGTGCCCATTTTTAAATCCTAAGAAGGCCGGAGCTAGATGTCACCTTCTGCGCTGGCTAGTTTTATGTCAACTTGGCAGAATCTAGAGTCATCTGAGAGGGAGGGACCCTCAGCTGAGGTAATGCTTCCATGAGATCAGGCGACAGGCAAGCCTGCAGGGCATTTTCTTAATTAGTGATTGATGGTGGAGGGCCCAGCCCATTGTGGGCCGTGCCATCCCTGGGCTGGGGGTCCTGAGTTCTATAAGAAAGCAGGCTGAGCAAGATATGAGGAGCAAGCCAGTAAGCAGCACTCCTCCATGGCCTCTGCATCAGCTCCTACTTCCAGGTTCCTGCCCTGACTTCCTTCAGTGATAAACAGTGCTAGGGATGTGTAAACCAAATAACACCTTTCCTCGAGTTGCTTTGGCCGTGGTGTTTCATCACAGCAATAGAAACCTTAACTAGAATACCTTGATTGATGGATACCGCCCCCCCCCAGGAAGACCAGCATGAATCAACATGTCCATGTGCCCCCAGCTAGAGAGGGAAACCACATCTGACCCTCAGCACGAGGCTCCTCCCTCCATTAATATGCGGACATTTTCCTCCAGATCCCAAATGAGGGGACAAGGCAGAGACCCGTCCAGGCAGGCGTTTCATGAGACAGCCATGTTCAGCGCGAGGGATGAAAGCAATATGAAAAGGGAGGCAGACAAATGAATGGCAGACAGCTACTGAAGAGAAAACGGGCTCTCATTCAAGAAAGGAAGTGCTTCTCTATCCTGCGGGCCACAACTTCCCCACCTTTTCCCAGCTCCCTTTACTCACAGCAAGCTCTGATTGAACATTCAAGCTGCGAGTTATGATGCAACGGTCATCTTCATCATTCACGAACCCTGGCAGGGCTGTTGATTCTTCTGCGTGCTCTGTATTCAATAAGAAAAAGAACATTTAAACGATAACCTTCCATGGGCCAAGCTGGCACTCTGCCCTTACTCGCCAGGCAAGCGCGGCTCTGGTATATTGCCACCTTGTGGTAAGAGCTGGTAATGACATTGTGCCTCAAATCTCAAATCCAAAGCTAAAGCCCTTGACGTGGAAATTCAAGAGAAGAGGCTTTGTGCCAGTAGGCAGGGCCCTGCAGAGTCCCACCTCCCGCCACCCCTAGCATCCTTTCTTTTTGGTCATTTCCAGCTGTGTGCCCAAAGAGGACATTGGCAGATGGAGTAGGAGCTTCTAGGCTGTGCTCGGCTCTTCATGGGATGCTGCCACGTGACCTCAGGGTGTGAGGCCCTCTTCCAAGGCAGCCTCACGCTTCCTCAGGGAAAGAGTCAGAATTCTCTTGGCATACCTGCTTCTTGTTTGGGGCTACTAGGAATCTTATCATCATCTTTTTCAAGGCCAGGGGAGACTTTTACCAAAACAGGAATCTGAAATGAAAGCCAAGGCCACATAACATTTCAAAGCAGTTATCTTGGGGGGGGGGGGGAGGTTTAAAGCTTAGTCCCCAGCCTGTTGATAAATCAAGGAGCCGAGTATCTGACATCTTCTTTTGTACATTGCTCTTTCTGGCTTACTGTCTCCCACACCCACCCATCCTTCAACCACCGCCTTCTAGGACCAGCTCTGGCTCTCTGTCACTCCATTCTTGTCACTCTTGTGGTCTTAACACACCAGTCATCTACCATTGAAGGCACTCTTCAAATATTGGATGCTAGAATCCCTCTTCCCCGGTGCAGTTCTGAGAGCATGGCCTTCAGGAGCCAGGGCTGGGCACATAGGCAGAGCTTCAAGCCCGCTGCCTCCTGGGCTGTAAGACCTTCCTCTGTTCTTCTGGCTCAAGTTGTCCTAAGCTCTGGGGTGACTTAATCCATGCTTCCTCAGAGATATGGCTCTCTCCCAGTGAGAGTCTGCAGTGAGGACCCGCATGGTCCTCCCAGCCTCCATTTCCTCACCGGGACTCCAGGAACTGTGACTCTGTCCCATGCAGACTCTGGTTCTCTTCAGCAAAACCATCTTATTCACACTGAGAAATGGGGAAATGAGTGTGGTTTTGATGGTCCTCGCTAGCAAAGGCAAACTTAGAACACCAGGCTAATTTGTGGTGTAACAACATAGAAAAGGCTTTTTCCCAAGTGGGTAATTGCCTTTCACCTCATCGCCCTTCTGAAGAGCTCTGGAAACTATATCTGCGGAGCATTTTACTGCTATAATAAGATGTTCTAATATATAACTCAAAGCAAAAGGAAGCCATCCAAGATTCCCTTCCTCATTTTGTTTGCCTGTCCTCTGGGCCTTCCCATTCAGTCCCTTTCTGTCTGTTACTGTCTGTCCTTTGGTCACAAGTTTCTTCACCTTGCCCACTTCCGAGGTGGAAAAACACCCTTACGTGTGCTTAGGAAGAAGTGGGGTCAAGATGGAGACCATAGAATCCCAGGGCAGGTGCAGGCATTTCTATCAGAAAAGACCAGTACAGAGTGGGGGAAACCCCTGTTGAATTCCTCCAGGGCCAGGAGGAAGGGTCAAACAGCCTGGCAGGTCTCCTCAGGAATGTGGTGAGGACATGAGAACACCCCAAACAAGCCGCAACACTATCCACGGGAGATGCAACCATGCATTTGGAGGCAGGAAGAACTCTGTGTCCTACATATTTAAGACAGGGCCACAAGAAGAAGAGTTGGGATTAGAACCTAAAACTCTCAAGTCTTCTTCTTGACCAAAGGCTACATCTAAGCCCAACATGGAGACTCAAGAGATGTGAGAACACATTTTCAAATAATCAAAGGGGACGAGGCTGGGCATGGCAGCACAGGCCTTTAACCCCAGCACTTGGGAGGGAGAGAGGCAAGCAGATCTCCATGAGTTCAAGGCCAGCCTGATCTACAAGGTGAGTTCCAGGGTAGCTAGGGCAACATAGAGAAACTCTTTCAAAAAATCAAACACAGTGAATGATAGAGGGAGGGAGGGAGGGAGGGAGGGAGAGAGAGAGAGAGAGAGAGAGAGAGAGAGAGAGAGAGAAAGAGCTGCCACCTGTTTGTCCCCTCTCAAAGCTCGAAGTGAAGCTCGTGATATGTCAAGTTGCCTGTCGAAGTGGATTTCTATCGTCTTTGCTTCTTTCTTGTTGATAATAATCGGCTCCTTCAGGTAAATGGTGAACATCTTCATCCTATTATTTTCTAACAAAAACAAAAGATGCGTTATATCAGGTGCATCAGTATGATGCAAGCTGTTGTCAACTGTCCAGAATTGTCTGCAATGAGAAGATGAAGTCATATTAAATAGAAATGACTTCAAAATTTTTATCTACATATACACAAAACATGTGACTTAAGAGTGATTATTTGATCTTGTCTAATTGGTAAAGAAATGTCATTTTGAATGACACTATTCAATGTTCTTATGAGAGAATTTTTGTTATACAACAGGTATTTTAGTTTAAAAAATATTAAGCAAAATTCTCTCTCTCTGAAATTCCACATAATCTTAAAATTCAGTTTTCAATATGCCAATATCCATTTCAGTAGACACCTCTTAAAGAGAAGAAACGGAAGCACCCGCCCGTATGTCCGGGTCTCAGGCCAGCCCCTTCCTCGATCCTACTGGAAAATAAGCAATCAATTTCAAGACTGAAAAATAACTTAAACCTAAAATTCAGTCTCCAGGAAAAAATAAACACGACAAGTACAAACTAGGTAGAATTAGAGAACAGAAAAGTCATAAAAGATCATGAAAGAGCAGGAAGCTCATGAAAGAGTAGGCAAACCCAAGAGCCTCCTGCCTACCACAGTCAAAAGAAAGGAGAGATTGACCAGCCTCCACCTGGCTATCAAGATGGCAGCCCACTTGAAACCAATGGCTCATACAAACCACCATGACCTGCTAGTGAAGCACCTACAGCAGACTGTAAAGATTTAACACAGGGTGGGGAAGAGACAGAAATCTTTAATAAATAAATAAATAAATAAATATTTAACACAGATAAGGACATTCAATAGAAAAAAGTGAAATACAATAACACACCATTTTATATTAATTATGTGTTAATATCTTTCAAAGAGTCAGTTAAATTGTAAATTGAGACTAATCCACTATCTGATTTAATAAGGTTAGTAGAAAATTTTAAACTCTCCCTGATGGTCTGGTGCATAGGATTTGGCATTCTGGTCTCCTCGGGATGGGTTCAGTTCCCACTCAGGGAAGCCTCTTTTCTGAGCCTGGAAAGATGGCTCAGGGATGAAAAGCTCACTCTATTCTTCCAAAGGACCCTAGTTCAGTTCCCCGGCACCCACATCAGGTGGCTCACAAATACTTCTAACCTCTAACTCCATCTCCAGAAGATCTGATACCCTCTTCTGGTCTCTGGGCACCCGTACACATGCACGTGTTCCTGGACACAGACAGACACAACCATATAAATAAAATAAGAAATCTTTTAAAAATAAAGAATTAGGAAAGAAGATGCCAAATAAGAATGGGATCAAAATCTGCTCTAGGGTTAACTGAATGCTGTAACATCAGCAGAAGCGGCGCTGGAAGCTCCGAGGGAAGACGTTTACAGCATCATCTTACCTGTTACGCTGAACCCGAGCACTGCTTCCTTCGGAAGGTGCACTGGCTCCCACAAAACACTCTTGAGAAAAAGAGTAAAAATCATGACTGCATCATAGTATTTATACGAAGAATTCCTCACCACTTAGGGCTCCTGGGGAATGAATGAGTCCCTTACCTCTTCATTATCTATATAAAAAGTCACACTCCGGCTTCCTAGATTGAAATCAATCCAAAATTCCTCTAGTTTTTCATCTGCTGGTTTTCTCAACTGTGGGAGAATTTCAGAAGTTACACAGGAATCTCATGTCAAAGGGTGCAATTTAAATTAGGAACATGCAGTTCCTATTATAAGAAGCCTCTGCGAATCAGAAAGCGGATCTGTCTCACACTCCATTCCTGGGAAGCTCTATTGTCCTCAATATTTCATAGATACTTAAATGTGTCACACGGCTCTATCCACACTATTTTTTTTCTTGGTGAATTCATGGAGGTAGCAGGGGGATCTGTTTTGTGCTAAAACAGTAGTAAACCACCCTGAAAAGAGATGGAAAGTTCTAGCAAAAAAAGATACTGTGAGCAATGACTGACAATTTGGTGCCCAGCTGACCATCAGTTAGAGATCAGCTAACACTCGAGCTCAAATTACTTTTATTTTTATTATCACAAAATAAATGCATAGAATAAAAATCGAGGATTTCAAGCAATGTGGTGTTCTAGAAAGAGTAGATGTTCCCGACTCCCCATAGGCATCTGTCCAGAGGCTCCACTAGCAATGCCTCTAATCCCCCCGCCAGATGCTTTCTAGACAATGTAAATGGCCCTTTAAAGTACTAGCAATGGGTCTGACCTAACCATGAAAACCTAATAGTGTTTCATTCACACTGCCCTTAAGACTCTTTAGAGAAAGAGAAGAGGTAGACAGGCAGACAGACAGACAGGCAGACAGACAGGCCTACCTCCTGCTCATCAGCAAAAGCCGCCAAGCATGGGAATGAGTAGACCCTGCAAAACATCTCACAATTAAAACTCAAAATGAACTGCAGATGTCTTATAAGTTTTTGCAACTATGAAATATTGTCTACACAGGACACCAGAGGGCTGTAACTCTGCAAGCAGAGATCCACTCTGAGGAGATTTCATCTCTCCAGCAGGCAGTTTATAAATCAGGGTTATGAGCTGGGTGGTGGTGGTACACGCCTTTAATCCCAGCACTTAAGAGCAGATAAGGGAGGCAGAGACCTGCGATCTCTGTGAGTTCAAGGCCAGCCTGGTCTACAAGAGCTAGTTCCAGGACAGGCTCCAAAGCTACACTGAGAAACCCTGTCTCGAAAAACAAAAACAAAAACAAGTCAGGGTTATTAGCATTCATTTCAGAAAAATTTACTTGGTCCAAATTCTAAAGAACAAAGTAAACTTAGAAAATATTGTCTCAAAGACTTACCTGTCTGTGATATGCCTATCCTCAAGCACCTTTAGTCTTTCCAAAATTATTCTTCAAAAAAATCCAGGAACTCTTAGGATTGGAGAGATGGCTCAATGGCTGAGAGCACTTGCTGCTCTTACAGAGGACCTGGGCTCAGTTCCCAACACCCGCACTGTGGCTCACAACTGTCTATAACTCCAATTCCAGGAGATTTGATGCCCTCCAGGCACACATCTCCTATACATACACAGAAGTAAAATGCTCATGCACATAAAGTAAACAAATTGGAGAAAAAAGTTAACGAGAAAACCCCACTCACTTCAGTCTTCTGTGTGCTAGGATTATAATGTGAACCACTACACCAGGCTCTTCCTAAATTTCTAATCAATTAAAGCACTTAGTTCTATCAGTAAAATGTTGGTCCTATATGCTCTTAAAATTAAAAAGATCCCAGACTTTTTTTTTTTTTACAAAAATCAGTATTGGATTGCAGCTAGCCAATAAGATACACGTTACCTTCTCTCATCTCCGAGTCGGTTGTTCAGGAAATTGAGAAACTGGCGACAGTCCTAAAATAAGCAATACAAGCCTTTAATTCAAAAGCGCACTATCTTGACTACTTTCCTAAGCAACCCTAAATCTTCACAAAGATTCATTTACGTTAGCAATGCTTTGTGCTCAAGGAGACAGCTGTAAGTGCCCTTCCTTGCACCCCCAGCATTGCCTGCTCAGATGAAGAATACCCAGGTCTCCAAAGTCAAGGACATGATAGACTCATTTGGGCAAAAGAAAATGAGCAAGAAAAATAGATCTCCCTCTTGAATTGAGTCCAGGATTTGACGAGCTGATCTAGCACACGCTTTCCTAATACCTGCCTAGCATAAGCCATATTAACTTTGGGTGAATTCATGTGTGCATAGTTCCCGTGCTTCTCCTGTGTAGGTCATCTGTGCCATACACTCTAAGAACTACCTCTAGGATTCTCCTAAGCAACAGTCACCAAGGCACTGAATACATTGCCCTGACATTCTAAGGGCGACGAGACACGGGTCCAGATTGATCTTCATTTTTGTTTCCAGACACTGGCTGTAGTAGTGGACTGTTTCTCACACTTCAGAGCTATCTTTAGCCCTAAATAGACATGAGCAGCATTAGGCTTTCTTCTAAAAATCAGTTCAAAAGAGAAGCTGATGGGCTGCGAGGTAGTTGGAGAGATGGTTTTGAAAACAAGAGAATTACTCTATTTTCACCATTTGCAGAGGCAGATAAGGGAGCATCTGCTTGGCCACATCATCCCTGGCACTCTCGATTCCTCTCGGTGAATTCTGCTTGCTCTGGCTAGTTTTATATGAAGTTGATACAAGCTGAAGACATCTTAGACAAGGGACTCCTCTGTTGAGAAATTGCTTCCATAAGACCCATCAAATTTTCCAGTTTGTCTCCTGGCTCAGTTTCCTCTAAAAAAAAATCCTATATTTATCTTCCCACATGTCTCCCGAATATTTTAGAGGCAAATCTGCAGGGCATTTTCTTATTAAGTGATTGATGTGGAAGGACCCAGGCCACTTTTTGGTGGTACCACCCCCTGGGCTAGTGGTACTAGGTGCTATAAAAAGGTTAACTGAGCAAGCCTTAAGGAACAAGCCAGTAAGCAGAAGCCTTCCATGGCCTCTGCATCAGCTTCTACCTCCAGATTCCTGCTTAGTTTGAGTTCTCGCCTTGGCTCCCCTCAATGGGCTGTGATTCAGGACATGTAAGACAAATAACCCCTTTCTTTCTTGTCCAAGTTGCTTTACTTTTGGCCACAGTGATTCATCACAGCAATAATAATGCTAAGAAACTCCTCATTTTAAAGTGGAATTTATTCCCACTTCACAAGTGAAAATCTAAGATGTCGCTAGTCCATGACCTTGTCTATATCTATGCAAATATCACCTAAGTCAGGAAGGTGGAACTCTAATTTGAGGTAGAATTCAAACTCAAGTTGGCCAAAAGAGGTTGGAATCATAACCTTCCCATTTAGAACATACCACATCTGGCTAAATACCTTCTGTGCATATTGCCAGTCTTAGACTCTAAGATACACAATACAAAGGTTCAAATTTAGTACAATGCGAATCATGGAATAATCCTGATTACACAGGGCTTTTAATTAGAAGGCTTCATTAAAATGAACACTTGAGATGAATTTTACTTTTTGCTGAGACTCTAACCCTAATTTAAAGATATTTTGAAAAGAATAAAGGAAATATATTAGCACCAGGCGGTGGTGGCACACGCCTTTAATCCCAGCACTCGGGAGGCAGAGGCAGGCGGATCTCTGTGAGTTTGAGGCCAGGCTGGTCTATAGGAGCTAGTACCAGGATGACAGGCTCCGAAGCTAAGGAGAAACCCTGTCTCGAAAAAACAAAAAAAAAAAAAAGAAAGAAAGGAAATATATTAGCAATTGTAGGAGAAGCCAGATACACAACAAAGTTGAAAGCTATTTTGTGCTCCTTTAGGAACGATCACAGTAAGCTAAGACTTCACAAGACAAAACTGCAGCGGCTGGATGGCACCCAGCATAACCACTTTATGATCCTTACCACAAATGCCAGTGCCAGCCACCTGCTGCGGTCAGAGCTTCTCTATTCAAGGCTCCAATTCTTTGCTCTTTCTTCTCCACTTGTATCCCTACATTCAAGGGCCATTCAAGATCTCCACCTGCTCTCATTGTTTTCCTTGCCTGGACCCATCAAATACAGTTTGTCTTCTTGATCTGTTTCTTCTAAGGAAGCTCATCTTCCCATGTGGTCCCTGAATATTTTTTATGCCACCTTCAAATTGTTTCTCTGATATGGGGGAACCGAAAGTTAAGGATTGCAATCTGATCATACTTCAAACAGTGAGGGACTGGGAAGGTGACTCAGTGATTAAGAACATGTGTTGCTTTTGCAGATCATCCTATTGTGGTCCCCAGTGCCTCTGGCAGGTGGCTCACAACTGCCTGTAACTCCAGAGGCAGGTGGTCCAGCACCATCTTCTGGCTTCCAACAGCTCTTGCCCTCACACACATTCCTTCACACATAAATGTACACAATGAATTTCTTTTCATCCTTAAGAAAATTAAATTTTCCCCTAAGCATAAAACTCAGGAAAGTGCTGAGAGGATCCTCACTACAGACAGAGACTCTTAGGACCAGAATTCTCACCGTCTCAAAATCCCGGTTCCTAATTTCTTTGAAAGCTTCAGCCAGGACTGCATCGTCAAACCACTGAAGAGCAAGCTCATTCCTCAGTGTTCTGGCGGTCATTCTACACAATGCCTCGGATAGAGCAACCTGCTGGTTATAATCTAGAGAGTCAAAACACAGTAGACAGAAAATAAGTCACTTGGTCTAATGCATTCAGAGTCATTATGACCATCCAAAGTATACTCAAGGATGGCTAGGGGAAAATATGAATAGGTTTCATATGGAGAACATCTTTAAAATACTATTTTTAAGTGCTGGGAATATTGTTCAGTGGTAGAATGGTTGCTTGTATAGTATGTACAAGGTGCTGAGCTCAATCCCTAATAATGCAGTCAAGGATAACCATGAACTCCTGATTCTCCCAGCCCCCACACCTCCCAGACACTGAGTACAGACATGCCACCACACTGGCTTATGGGGAGTTAGGGCTCAAACCCAGAGCTTTGTGCATGTAGGCAAGCACTCTAGCAGCTAAGCTGCATCCATATCCCCATCCTCGATTCATGTAAAGGTGAAAAGAGGGATGTAATCAGATGGACTGATGTGCTGAGAGTCACACACTGTCTTTAAATCTATAAAACAATCGTGTAACTCTTATACAGATAAAAATTATGTTTGAGAATGGAAATAACTCTTGAGTCAAAGGAAGAGGGGACATGGCATGGAGGGCTTTCTCGGTGACTCTGATGGCTTTTACTTGAAAGAATTTTCACTGACGCCCATGTAGTGAGATGTTAAAATGTTGACAGGTTGGCTAGGTGTCCATTAGTTATCATGATTTTCCAGCAGGCCAGAATCTCTCAGAAGTAAAAACAAAACCTTAATTTCCTATCTTCAGATGGAATTTAATCCTCATACATCCTCTAGTGTCCAATAGTTTAGGCATTTAAATTTTTAAACACTTCTTACCTCCCACGGTCAAGATTGTCCTTGCCAATTCTTTCCTGAAACATTTACATAAACCACATTTTACTAAGATGAACATCAAGAGGTAAAGCCTTACCTTAACTAAAACCAAGATATATATTTTTGAATTCAGTATCCGAATTTTCACAATGTGCATATAAATACCTTTCAATGAGAATTTTCTTCAAGTTTATATATTGGTGACAAATATGCACTTTTAAAGTTTTTTTAAATAATTATTTTTATTTTATTTTAAATGTATGAATGTCTATGTGATGCTGTTGGATACCATTGAACTGGAGTTACAGACAGTTGTGAGCCACTATGTGGGTGGTGGGAACTGAACCTGGGTCCTCTGAAGATGAGTCAGCTCTAACAACTGAGCCATTTCTCCAATCCCCTGATATGCATTTTCAAAGAAGCTAGAAGTTACTGTATGTTTGAGATTCCATTTTCTCTTTCATGAAGTAAATTTAGCTTCCTAAAATCTGAGAGTCCATTGTATGATCTGCTTCTAAAATTTGACGTTTCTTAGGGTTTTTTTTTTTTTTTTTTTTTTGGAATTGAGGTAGGAAGGTTCCCCCCCCACACACACACAATGGGGGTCTAACCTTGAACTCAGAGCAATCCCCCTGCCTCAGCCTGTACAGGCATGAGCCACTTCTAGTTGTTTCCTTTCACCAATCAGCAGCCCACGGGAGTACTCATCATACATACAGCTTGAACTTGATGGGGCTTAGACCTTTGGTCCTGTGCTTCTCCTACGACAAAGCTGATGCAATACTCAACTGACTAACTGAATATTGAAACATGAAGAAAGAAAGCAAATACATTTTACATTGCTGTTACACTGTAATCTTAGATCCTCCTCCAGAGTGCTAGTGTGTATCCATCCACTCTAGTGTGTCCACCAAAAACTAAAACACACGGTTTTCCTTAGTATCTGACACTCTTTGTGTATTGGAGCAGGGCCAGGTGGTACTGAGGCTCAGCCTAAGGCTTTGTGCATGCTAAGTAGGTGCATCACTCAGCTGTATCCGCAGCCCTTGGTGCTTTGAGACCATTTCACTGTTTAAGCCCAAGCCAGCCTTACCCTGATGATCCTGTCTCGGTCTGAGTGACTGGGATGTCAAGGGTACTCCACCACACTTGGCAAAATACTCATTTTAAAGAATAAAGATGTCTTGTGGGGTTGGGAGAAAGCTTAAGCAGTGAAGGCCCTCACAAGCGTAGGGCCCCGAGTTCTAGCTACAGAAGCCACATTAAGAAAAAAAAAAAAAAAAGGGCTGGAGAGATGGCTCAGAGGTTAAGAGCATTGCCTGATCTTCCAAAGGTCCTGAGTTCAATACCCGGCAACCACATGGTGGCTCACAACCATCTGTAATGAGGTCTGGTGCCCTCTTCTGGCCTGCAGATATACACACAGACAGAATATTATATACATAATAAATAAATATTTAAAAAACAAACAAAAAAAAAAACAGACATCCACATTCTCCTCTAGGGTCTAGCCTGGTAAGTTGCCCTCACCACCCCATAGTTTTCCTGAATTCACCATACCTAGCTAGGGTCCCACAGCTAGTGATGCAACCTAGTCTGGCCATCCTTTTCAAGTCTGAACAGCAATCAAACTCTAGGCTTCTATGGGGTCGGACACTCCCAGCTCTTCATAGTCCCACCCCCTCTAACATGCAGCCAACTGAGAGCTCCCACTAGGACCTGCCTTACCTGCATCCACCCACGCAGGACCCTTTGCACTGTCTCTACCACCTTACTCTATGCCCAAACATCTCATGTCCTCTTCCATGTTCTAGCCTGGTGGGTACCCCGACCTCCTTATCCATGCCTTTTTCACAAGGCACCAGGGTTAGCATAGGTCCCACAACCCACTAGCCTAGGGGCCTTGCCTGCCTTCCTTACAAAAGAGCTACAGACCTGGGCCAGTGGCCTAGCTATGAATCCATCAAACCACAGAGCTCTCCAGTGTCATATGTAACTTTTCCACTCAGACATCTACCCCATTCCTGTCTGGGCTCAAAACAAATCTTTACATATTAAAAACAATTGAAATCACTTTCTGTATCCTGTGTCTCAACACAATACAATAAAAATTAAAATTGATAGCAAAAAAAGTGCTAGTAAATACACAACCTTATGGAGATCTGCCAACTTATTACTAAACAATGAATGGGTGAAAGAAGAAGTCAAGAAGAAAAGAACTTCCTGGAACTAAATGAAAACACAACACGGCGAAACCTCTGGAACACCTTGAAAGATATAATGAGGAAAACATTATATCTCTTAAGTGCCTACATTAAAATATTAGAAAAAACACTAATAAGTGACTTAATTATGCAACTTGAAAAGTAGGGGGAAAGAACAAATCTAAATTTAGTCTACAGTAATAATAAAAATCAGAGAGCAGAAATCAATAAAATAGAAACAAAGACAATAATACATAAATAATCAACAAATCTAAGCGCTGGTTCTTGGAGAAGATAAACAAGATTGACATACCCTTGGTCCAACTACCAAAAGAGAACTCTAGTCACAGAATCAGAAATGAACAGAGAGACACCAAAGAAATTTATAATATTATAGGGGAGTGTTTTTAAAATTTACTTTGTTAAGCTGAAAAAAATCTAAAAGAAACAAACGTTTTTCTAGATTCAGCCAAACCATCAATATTAAACCAAGAATGAATTAATAATCTAAACAGATCCATAACAAATGAGGAGTTTGAAACAGCAATAAAAAGCCTTCCAGAAAAAAAAAAGTCCATGGCTATATGAACTCACAGCAGAATTATAAAGACATTCAAAGAAAATCTACAACCAGTTCTTGTTAACTATTTGAGACAATTGAAACAGAAGAACATACAGACTCCTTCTACAAAGTCAGTATCTCTCTAATACCAAAATAAAGTAGACACACACAAGGGAAACTATAGGCCAACATTCCTAATGAAGATAGATTCAAAAATAACCAATAAAATACTTGCAGTGAGGATACAGACATATATCAAAAAGAGTATACACTGTGAACAAGTTCTATCGATGAACTGCATCGATGGTTCAACATAATCAAGTCAATAAATGTAATAACCCACACAAATGAAGCTAGAGACAAAAATCACATGGCTGTATCAATAGATAACACAAAGAGCCTTTGACAAAATTCAACATGCCTTCGTGATGAGAGTCCTAGGGAACATAAGGCTAGAAGAAACATACCTAAAAATATGAAAAACCTACAGCCAGCATTATCCTCAATGAGGGAAAGGTCAAAACAATCCAACCGAAGTCAGGAACAAGACAGGGATGCCTGCTATCCCCACTCCTTTTCAACTAGTCAAAGTACTAGTTAAAGCAAGAAGGCAAGAGAAGGAAACTGAAGGGGTACAAATAGAGAAAGAAGTCAAACTATCCCTATTTGCAGATGGCAATGAGAGATTCCAAATGCTCTATCCCAAAACTTTTAGAGATGATATGAAAATTCAGAAATATAGCAAAATACAGGACCAATTTGTAGAAATCAATAGCTTTTTATATGCCAACAATAAACATACAAGAAGGAGATTGTGCGGGTGGTGGTGGCGCACGCCTTTAATCCCAGCACTCGGGAGGCAGAGGCAGGCAGATCTCTGTGAGCTCGAGGCCAGCCTGGTCTACAAGAGCTAGTTCCAGGACAGGAACCAAAAGCTACGGAGAAACCCTGTCTCGAAAAATCAAAAAAAAAAAAAAAAAAAAAAAAAAAAAAAAAAAAGGAGATCGTGAGCACACTCCCGTTCACAATAGCCTCAAAGAAAATATCTAGAAATAAAACTGAGCCAAGGAAGTGAAGGACCTCTACGGTGAAACTGTAGACTTCGGAGGAAGGAAATAAACAGACTAGAAAATGGGAGGCCACCCCGTGCTCAAGGACTGGTAGAATTAACATTGTGGAAATGACCGTTCTACCAAGAGCTATTTACATATCCAATGGAATCCCAATCAAACTCTTTATTTCCTGCTTCACAGAAATAGGAAAAAACAACTATCATAAAATAAAAACATAAAAGATCCCAGGTAGCCAAAACAAGTACAAAGGACCCTGCTGGAAGGATTACAATTTCCGATTTTAAGCTATGCTACAGAAATAAAGGAGTAAAAGCAACATGATGCAAGCACAGAAAGAGCCATGTAGACCAATGGAACAAAATAAATAGAAGCCAACACTAGTAATTCACCTTTCACTCTAGACAATACTTAACTAAGATGCTAAAAACGTAAGTCGGAAAAAAGGGAATCGTTTTCAATGAATGGTGCTGGGAAAACTGGATGTCCATATGAAGAAGAATGAAATTAGCCCTGTATCTAGCATCTTGCACAAAAACTAACCCCAAAGGGGTCAAAGATCTAAATGAGAAACACTGAACCTGATAAAAGGAAACATAGATAGAACCCTCCATGATACAGGTGTGAGAGTCCTGGTCAGGAAGTCCTTTCTATATATGCATGAGTGAAGACTAACAATAGACAAGTGGGGCTTCATGAAACTGAGAAGCTTCTGCACAGCTTATAAAGCAGTCATCCAGGCAAAGAAAAAGTCCACAGACTGGAAGAGAGGTTAAAATCCAAAATACACAAAGAACAAACAAAAATCAAACAAACAAAAAGTAAAAATAAATGGATAACCCGTTCAAAAAATGAGACCTGAATTCTCAAAAGAAGAAAAGGATGGCTAAGAAATACCTCAAAACATGTGCATCATCTATAACAATTAGGAAAACGCAAATCAAAATGATTTTAAGATTTCATCTTACACAGTCTGAATGCTAAAGGTCAGTAGCAGAGCTGACAAAGGGTGGGAGGGTGTGTGGTAAAAACTGAACTCTCACTCATTGTAGGCAGGCTTGCAAACTCGTGCAGCCAACATGGAAATCAGTGTAGAGAAACCTAAAAGCTTAAACTAGATCAACCGCATGACCCAGCTATACCACTCTTTGGCATAGGCCCAAAGGACTCAATATTGTACTCCACAGATATTTGGTCAGCCATGTTCATAGCTGCTCTGGTCACAATAGCTAGGAAATGGAAGCAACCTAAATGCCCCACAACCAAAGAAAGATAAGCAAAATGTGGTATCTATACATTATGGAATACTATTCAACAGTAAGTAAAAATTAAATTATGAACTTTGCAGGCAAACCAATGGAATTATGAGAGATCATATGAGGTAACCCAGAAAGACACTCAATGACCTCTCGTAGTGGAAGCTCCTCCTTCCGTTCTTCACACTGCCTGTAGTAGCTACAGAAACCAGGAAGTAAAATGGAACAATTACCAGGGTAGGAGAGTTGTGGAGCAATAGAGGGGATAGCAGAGCACACGTGATCTGATAAAGAAAATACGGTATAGGAATAGGAAGTAAGGGGAAGAGAGGGAAATACAGGCCATGGGAGGAGAAAGGGGAGGAGTGGTCTAATAGAGGAACGAGGGCTCCTCAGGGAAGAGAGGAAAATACAGGAGAAGAGGGAGGTGGGTAAAATAATGGTATGGGTTCCTGAAAAAGCCACAAAGAATTATTCTATTAATTATTAACCCAAAAACCTTGTAATCCCAAGTCTGGGGAGGAGGAGTTTTTCTGGGACTCAGCCAGCCAGCCTAGCTTATTTAAGAAATACCAGGGTCAGTGAGCTCCACACACATGTACATACCTACATACATACACACACACACACACATACACACACGCCCCTTGACATTCTACCCTAAGTCAACAATGGAGTTCACAGTTATGTAACCAGCTGAGAGGACATTTTGGCCCACAGATTCACTGCCAAAGGCAAAACAACAAACAAAAAAGAGAACCTGCGCGGTTAAGAGCAGAGCCTGGCACAGTCTGTCCCTTGATCTTCAGTCCCTTCCAGCCCGATAATGGGTGAGCTCACAAGGCACGCGCTAAAGGAAGGAATGGCATAGGTGGGCGTGCAGAGGATAAAGAACAGTACAGAGATTTGGGGCTCCCACCACCACCTGAGTGTGAGGTCACTTACATAACACGGCACGTGCCTTCTGCTGAAGAGAGCTTTCTTCTCTCTTCCCGGGGTGCAGCGTCCAAAATGCAGTTCAGGGTACTCAGCGCCTGTTCAGAATCGGAAGGACGATTCATGCACGGTAAAGAAACAAAATGAAAAGTCGCACGCGCCTTCTCTGAGTTTCCAGGGCAACTCTTAACTCCTAGTGACGACTCACTTCCTGATGAATGGAGAGCTCCACGGTGCCGTCCGCCACCAGCCATCCTAAACTGAGTATGAAGGAATCCAGCATCTGGATTGTCCCTGAAAGCGCAATTGTGAAAGCATCAAATGGACGCTGGAAGGAGTCGGAACCGACTCCTATGCAGCAGGAAGGAGTACAAGCTGGGAGCAGTATCCAATGCAGGAATGACAGTCTAGGCAAGGGGCAGGTTACAGCCAGGCAGCTACAGTCACCGTACAGTCAGCTACAGTCACGGTAGCCCCCAGGTTACAAGACAATTGCTTACATAATACCCACAGGACTGTAACAGCAGCCCGAGCAAAGTGTGGGTATCATCACTGTCAGTGCTGGAACCTGAACTAAGCCACTTTCTGTCCACAATGGACAATGTTCTAAGAGCCAGCATGTGGGTTGTGCTGTTTACATGGTTTATACGAAATTGCATTATAATAATACAAATATTATATATAACATACAAACTAAAATGCCATAAGGTCTAACTCTGAAGCAGAAACTTTTAAATAAGTTGATCTTTATTAATATAACACAGACATTTCCACAGCTATTTATATATCAGAAAAAAAAACAGAATGAGAAATACTATTTTGTATATAACTAAAAGAGCAACTTTTACAGTTTGGGATTTATATTAAGGTAGTAAGTGGAAATAGTGAACACAACAAAAAATTAATGCCCAGGTCAGAGTATAATTTTGGTAGGTTCAGTTGTATCATCTCAATATATAAGTTATCACAAAGTATATACCATTTACCCCAGTATAATTTGTAAATTGTAGGAGACAGGGAAGTATAAAAATGCTGTCTTCAATTCAAACAGGCCACACTAGCATGAATAGATAAACTGAGGCAAGCAGAAGCTCAGTCAGGCCCTGTGCCCACCAGATTAGAGTCAAAGGTTCTAACAAAGCCCAACTGGCCAGCAACATTCTGTCCCTGTCTACTATGTATCCTACTAACTAGCGAAAATGCCAAGCATCATGCTTTCATTTTGAGAGGAGCTAGAGAAAATGTATCACAATCCTAATTAGTCTTATTAAATGCAAACCCAGAGTCAGATATTAGGGCAGGAAAGCTGGCAGATCAGAGCAGCAGAGCAGCCAGCCACTAGAGTTCTTAAATAGGCAAGATCCTGGCTCTACGAATCCGCAAACCGAATGTAATGAACTCCTGTCTCCTCCTGCCTTAACTTCCTCTCTCCACCCAGTCATATCTCTTCCTGTCTCCACCTCCTTAGTGCTGGGATTAAAGATATGTGACTTCCAAATACTGGGATTAAAGGTGTGAGCCACCACTGCCTGGTTCCCAGCAGCCACGGCAGTTTTGTATTGCTCAAACCACCTGTAATTCTAGCTTCAGGGAAATCTGTCACCTTTGGCCTCTGTAGGAACCCACACTTACATACATTGAGATATATTCATTCATTCATTCACATACACACATGCGTGCACACACACGCACACGAGCACACACACATACATAGAATTTAAGTTTTCAAAAATAACGAAGCTAGGCCTGGCGACATAGCCCTAAGTTCCCAGTTCCTCAGAAAGATGAGGCAAGAAGATACAAGTCTGAGGCTGGCCTGAGAGACAGCTACAGTTCAAGGTCAGCCTGGGCAGGTGATGGGTCTCAGTGGTAGGGACACAGCCAGTGCAGAAGTCACATGGGAAGCAGAGAGGATGAAAGCAAAAGGCAACAGGCCAACTCTTTCTAACAATTAATTACAACTAAGTGGTTAGTTCCCATTCTCATGCGTTCTAGTCCAGCCCCAAACCTCAAACCCCTTCTCAGAGCTCTGCCACAGTGATCTACTTCTCATGAGGCTTGACAGAACCAGGTCTCTAGCATGTGAACCTAGGCAGAAACCAGATCCAAACCAGAGCTAAACTCCTGCTGCTTTGAAGACAGAGCGGCCTTCCATCACCTGAATAGAGGAAAGTCACACAGCAGTGACAAGAGCCACTAAGCAAAATACATTGCAGAAAACTGAGACACATTTTACAACAGAACACCTTCCAGCATCGCAGTGGGACTATGTCAAGTGGTTGCTCAATCCAGATGTGTTTAAATTTCACCCTTGCTGTCACTTAAACCATCAGTGCAAAAAATATTTCTTGATGAAAGCCAGCCAATTAGTAACTGCTCATATACGTACCTTTCCTGCTGTGCCTGGAAATGATCTGATAAAAAGGAAAAGTACAGCTCGTTATTCCAAAGCACACACATTCCGACACAAATGCATGGATACTAACTGACATATATAAGGAAACCATCCATTAGAAGGCTGATAGAATCAGTTACTTCATTAAAATGAGCATATTCCCTACATTCAAACAAATAACATATGTGAATATATAAAATAAATGAATTCTCAGTTTCCTATGTCATTGGTTGACTATTTTAATGTCTGTTACTCTTTCATACAATGACTTAGTCATAAATGTGGCAGGTTTTTTTTTTTTAAATCCACATCTTATAAAAAAGCCAACTTCTCAAAAGATTTCTTCTTTAAATCCAAACTTAAAACAGAAGGAAGTTTTACAATCACTTCGATTCCTGCCCCTCACTGTTAGCATCACCCCTCCAAGCGCTTCTGTCCTTACCAGCGCAGTGTCGAGGAAGTCTTCCAACGCCTTCGTCAGCAGTGCATCTGAGGCCGTGTCTTTGGTCATCAGAAATCCTGTTACCGTTTCAAACCAGGAAACCATGTGCACGGAAGAGAGGCTGATGGAACCACATGGTCCAAGTGAGTACCACCTACTCCCCAAGATTTACAAGATAATCTCCTGCTATAGAAAAAGCAGCCTGAAAAACCTTTTCTCTCACATCAGACAGGCTTCCCATCCACCAAGAGCAAGTCAGAAAGGATGCATGTGGTCCAGAATTACTATAAGGAAGGTCACACACAGCAGTAAGAATGGGACACTTGAATGAAGAGTGAGATGTGTTGAGATCAACAGAAAGTTTTTGATGAACTTTGTTTGATCATATTCAGGAAGTCTACTCAAATAGTTAGAGACTAGCTCCCTGCTCACCTCATCTTCCCCAAGTCTCTAAAACGATCCCTATCATGCCATTACCAGCTGAGCTGAGCACACAGCAAGCCCAGCACTTGGGAGGCTGAGGCAGGAAGACCGCTATAAGTTTGAGGCTAGCCTGGGGCTATAAGCAAGCATCTCTCTCATAAAAATATGTAGTTATAGCTATACGGATAGCTGCGGAGATGGCTCAGCAATTAGAAGAACAATTACTCTTGCAGACGACCGGAGTTTGTTTCCATCACCCATATATCTGGCAGTTCAAAACCACCTATGAACTCTAGCTCCAGAGTTTTGGTATCTCTGAATACCACAGGTACCTGCACACAGACACAATTTTAAAACCAAAGAGGAGCTTGAGAAATAACTTAGTTGTGTCATGCAGAAAGTCTTGCATTTTATATTCTATGCCCAGCTCAGGAGCTGGAGGCAGGGAGAGCAGAAGGTCAAGTTCATCCTCATAGTAAGTTTGAGACCAGCCTGGTTTAAGCCAACCCTGTTCCCTCTCCCCTAGCGTGATGCCATCACCACACAGGCTTGTCAAGAACAGCAAGCCATTTATTACACAACTACGTGATTCCATATGTCCTCAAATGCTCTGCCTTGGGGACATGAGGCCCTGGCTCAATAGTAGAGCATTTACCTAGCTTATGCAGAGTCTGGGTTCAATCCCCAGAACTTCAGATACAAGGATAACTGAAAGGTTCCACACAATTTGAATGCATGGGACAGAAGCAACAAGGATGGGCTCTATTTTTTTCTTCCAATTTGATTTCAAAGGAAGAAAACATAGCAAACTATCTAATTAAATTCATACTAACTTTTCGTTTTGGGTTTGTTTTGTTTGTTTGAGAAAGGGTTTCTCTGTGTAGCCCTGGCTGTCCTGAACTCACTCTGTAGACCAGGCTGGCCTTGAACTCAAAGTTCCTCCTTCTTCTGCCTACAAGTGCTGGGATTAAAATCATGCGTCACCATGACCCCAGCACACTACTTTTTATTTTACTCACCCCACCCCCACCCAGAGCCTGGCACACCTTAGGCAGGTGCTCCCTCTCACTCTTGGGGAGCACCCTCAGTTCCTCACAGTGATTCTCTAAATTGTCCCACATCTCCTAACTGTGAAGTGCACTTATCTTTGGGATCAGCCCTTGCTGAATTAACAAGGGTTCCTTTTGGCCCCCGTCGTCTTTAAGGAATCTCTGGATACATTTCAGAAGCAGGGAACAATTCTGGAACTCCTTTTTATCCAGTTCCTGGGCATCAGAACACAGCGACCTCAAATCAAAATGCTTCCTGGTGTGCATGCATTGGGGTTTCAGTCCCCAGACAAACCAAACCACTTGCCTCATTTATCAATCTGTCAAGATGGCGCAGGAAGAGGTGGTTATATTTTTGAGGCACATAGCTCTCTTTCTGCTGAAGATAGTCTTCTATTACGTGAAACCCTTTGCCATGAAGCACATCAGTAACAAGAGACTGAAGCTGGGAAAGAGATGGTTTGTGGATTACTAGTTTTCCAAAGCACATTGGCTTTATATCGATAGTTCAAAATAATGGTGTACTCAACAAAAGTTCTCTGAGAGTTGGGGGTGTAGCTCAGTGGTAGAGCTTTCTCCCAGCACCAGGCAGGGAGCTGGGTTCAAGGTGCAGCACCACCAAAGAAATGAATCAATGTAATTTTGCAGCTGAGGATATGGTCTAGTGGTAGAACACTTATCTAGCGTGGGAAAGACCCTCTGTGGCAACACTATCACTGCAAATAATGATTCTAATTCGCTGTGAAACAACAGAGCAAAAATACAATAAAGAGATCAGTCTTGAACTACAAAATAGCAAAATGTCTGTTGACAATCACTCAATAAGATGTCAGTTTTCATTAGCTTTAGACAAAAGGTCTATTTGCTATTTAGACAAAATAGCAAAATAGTCTACTGATAGTCACTTATCACAATGTCGGAGCCTTCATTAGCATCAGACAAAAGTTCTAGATGCAGGGCTGGAGGGCTCCTGCAGTGGCTGCAGGTGCAGGGCTGGGGGGGACTCCTGCAGCAACTGCACCTCCTCTGGGTTTCTTAGAGCTCAGACTCCCTGTGTACCCTGTTTGAGCTGAAGAACTATGGATTTGAGGAAAGCTGTGCTTTGATTACAGGAAAACAGGTGAAAGCACTCGGTAATGTTGCAGAGTCGAAACCAAAACATTCAAGTCCGGGCTCACCCACCAAGGGTCAGAAAAACAACAGAGGAAAGAAAAAGAAAACTAATACCTAGAATAAAGCAAGGTCTTCCTTGCCTCAGGTCTTTTCACACAGTTATGTCTGGACTCCCTATCCTTTCCACTGTCCCTTTAAGGAAGCTCACTTTCCTGCCCCAGAAGCAGGTTAAGAACCAACTTAAAAGCAGGGCTTCCAGGACCACCTTAAATGAAGCAGTTCAGATGCTTTCTTGCCCTACAACCCCGCTCCTATTAGGTTTCTAAGTTCCCTGATGATAGGCATGGAATTTGATTTATTCAGAGCTGGTTACTTCTGCCTGGAATAGGTGCTAAACACAGAATAATTTACCATAGGGTTCTGGGGGGATAATTGAGTGAAGTCCCACAGGCATGGTTATAACGTCGTACCACAATAGAGAAAGCCAAGGTTTCTCTGCTCCAGGCTAAGTGAACAATAAATAGTGCTGAGCCCCCCAGAACTCCCAACTATAACACATATAGAACAGAAAACAAGCTTTATCATTACCCAGAAAGCACTTTGGGTCTTGCCAGTTCCAGTGTCCTCCTTAACAGACTGCAGAGAGTTTTCATTTTTCTGTGTGCAATAAAAAGTTAGTCTTTAAAAAAAATAAGTCAAAAACACATTTCAAGTTCTAAAAATAAACATAAGAAAAGTTTATGTTGCTTTTTTGAACAGAGTTTGTTGTTTGTACATAATACTAGTCATAGGTTTAAATAAGATAGTGTTGTTTGTTAATGTTGACATGGTCTATGTAAACAAAGCACCATCTCATGAGAAAAAAACCTGAATAAATGTCCATAAAGGATAAATATAAACTTTATAGAGAGCACCATAAATTAGAAAGGGGCTATAAGTTAAAAAAATTCATGTTTAAATCCAAATCCACATTCAAAATTCGTATTACAAGTCATAATAAGGAATTAGATTCAAAATGTCATTATAGTTACGACATAAAGTTTAACATTCGGACTTATATAGCGAAATTTCCAGGTTCAAACAGCCACAGCACACAGAAGAGGCCTCCAAGCATGAAGTGGGCTGGTACATTTTCATCAAGGGGTGTTGCCTGGTCAAGGGTTCTGCTTTTACACACAGCCCCCAGACTCTTAGTTTGCCCCTGACAATTTCATGGGAAAGTACAGGGTACACAAGATAAATCTCTGCTAAACCCTGGAGTTGGCTACGGTGGTACCACCTGTAATCCTAGCACTGNACAAGATAAATCTCTGCTAAACCCTGGAGTTGGCTACGGTGGTACCACCTGTAATCCTAGCACTTGGGGGGGGGGGGGGGGGTTGATCAAGAGTTCAAAATTATCTTCAGCTACACGGAAAATCTACAACAGCTGGGCAAATGAAACCCTGTCTCACACAAGACAAAAGAAAAATCTACTTTAGAATAACACTTATTTCTAGGAACTTAATCAAAATCCCTAATGAATGCCGAGTGTATTTTGCAGCTTTGTCGCCATCGTTATGTATAAATAGGAGAAATCAAAGTCCCGTGTCCATCTAGAAGACTGAAGTTTTTCACAGTCCATGGCAGGGAAATTGAGAGCTGAAAAGCGGGCGCTCGAGGGAAATTAAGACCCTATCTGTTGCCAGGACTGTCCTCTTCTTGCTGGTGGCTGGGTTACCGGGACCGGGAAAGAGACAAAGAGGTCTGTAGAAGCGAAAAGTGCTCCTTAGTTCTCGCAAAAGAGCTGCGTGGTTCCAGTCCTCCATTCTCCCTCCGCAGTGGCTTTTTGAGCCCGGAATCAGGATCCCTGTTGTTTCCCCCTCTTCCTGAACTCTGCCAGTCAGCGACAAGCAAACCCAAGAGGTTGTTGCGCCCCAGGGTTCCCTGGTACACGCATCGCCCCCCCCCCCGGACTTATCTGAACTGCCAAACGAAAAGTGCGGGGCCTCTGCGCCCGTGGGAGCTGCCTAACCCGCCTGCCAGGGAGCACAATGCTCCCTCAGCCCTGGGACCCTAGAAGGGAGGCTGGGCTCCTCCCCAAATGTCACTCGCCTCTGGCATCTCGAGGCCTCAAGCGACACTGCCTCCGGAGTGTCCGCTCGCCCAGCTGCACAGCACCGCTCCCGCCTCAGCTAGTCCGAGATCCCCACTGTGAGCCAAGCGAGAAATAGTCGCAGATGACTCTTGGAGCTCGGTCTGCTCCAGGAACTCCAATTTGATGAACCTGCTCCTGACTCTACAAGCCTCAGGTGTCTGTGATTCTAGAAAGCACGTGTACCTACAACAACAGGGTCAGGCTGCGGACTTGGGCGCACACCTGCGGACGTTCTGAACTCGCACCCCGTGCCTGACGCCCGTGACGTTTACTTCCCTCTGGAATCTAACCAAGCTGTGGGGGCTTGGGTTTGGTTTAGTTTCAGAGTCTCATTCTGCACTCCAGACTGATCCGGAGCTCCATCTGTACCCCCAAGCTACAGAAGACGTGTGCCTACCTGAACAAAAACCAGGTGTATCTACAATCCCTGTTTAAATCCCTGCACAAACTGCAAGTGTGTCAGTTTATCTAACCAGTACTGAACAGATTAGCTCCCAGAAAATTGTGATATCAATACACTGCAGTTATTTTACCTATTTTAACCTAAACCTTGCGAATTCAGAGGCTTGCTCCTTCCTTGAATAGCCGATTCTTGCATATTAAATAGCGGTCAAGAATGCGGCAGCGGACAGGAAGGCAGAATATCTTTACAGCAGTGCAAATACCGACGTGGGGAAGAAATCATCATCTCTAAGAAGCGGCGGTCGAAATGCAACTGAAATGTATTTCACTTCAGAGAATAAAAGTCAACTTTTAACATTAGACAGGAAATATCACTTTCAGAATTTGGGAGCAATTAGATACTCCCGAACCCTACAGTGGCAATGCATCCCAATCTTCAGATGTTATTAAAAGCAATGAGAAGCATCAATACACCACAATTTATTTAGATTTTCACTTTGATTAGCTTCTTTTACTAATATATTTTACCCACACACAATTAGAGGGTAACCCGAAGCACGTGTTTGAATTCTTCACAAACTAAATACCTTCTTGCTGTTTCATTTTTGTTTTCTGAGACCAGGTCTCAGAAACCTGTTATGGCCTCAAACCTTTGATTCTCTTACATCTTTCTCTCAGCTACTGGCATTACAGGTTTGCACCACCACCCTGGGCTGAGGACATTGGAGGGGGGTTGTTTCCTCCCTCCCCCCAAACAAATTAGTCTGCCTTTAACATAAAGTTACTGTGTTCTATTTGTGTGGCAGAGGTCAGAGTACCAACCTCCAGGAGTCTGTTCCCTCCTCTTCTCAGGGTCCAACTCAGACCTTTAGGCTTGTTCAGCAAGTACTTTCACCCATTAAGCTGACTCGTGGGCCCATCATTTATGTTTTTGAAGAATCGGCTCTAGGAATCTTCCAAAAGCATAGAGAGGAGGAACATTCTAACGATGTTTGCCGCGTGGCCAGAAATTGATCTTTATATGTTTTCAGCGGTCGTGTTAATTGGCCGCTTTTGAAGTTATTTTTAATATATTCAAAAACATAAACTGTCTTAAGCTGTCACATTTAATTTTAAGGTTTAAATTTGTTTTAAAACAATCAATAGTTTAAACTTAATTTTGAAAGCCAAGCCAACAAATAAAGCAACTGAATGGCAGACGTAGCCTGGACCTCCACCGTCTGTAACATGAGGTCCCAGTGAAAAGTGAAGACACATTGCTGTCCCCAGCTACACTTCAGTGAGGTCCCTGCGAGAGCGGCTTTTAGAAAAGAACTTCGGTGAGACGTTCTGAAGATTTACAAATCACGACTGATAAGACTTTTTGCACTTAAAATAAGATCCCAGCTTCGAGCTGGAGGATGAAAGCTCAGGAAATGCTCCCAGCGGGCAGCCTCCCCGCTTCTCTCACTCCTGGTCCCTGACTGGTGGGTAGGCTGTGGTGAAGCCTGACTGTCTACTGAGCAAGCTCTTGACTGGAAGGTAGCGGCCCTGGACCTTGCAAGATCCCTATTTTCTGAGGTTATTGCGCAGAAACGCCGGCGGTAAAACGCACCAGCCCTTTTGGGGTTTGCACAGAATCTGGGATTGCTCCCGTAGGAGGCGCTTGCCTGGCACTGCCCAAGCGAAGTGGGACTCACGCTGCGCTGCTGGGTCTGAGATGCCAGTGAGCACCTGAGCTGGGAATACCTCCTCTAAGAGCGACCTGTGGGATCTGGTCTCTCAATTTTATTTATTTATTTATTTATTTATTTATTTATTTATTTACTTATCTACTTATTTACTTACTTGAGTTTTCATTCGTTTTGGTGCGCACGACAATGGAAGCGTGCGGGCTGCAAAGCAAGCCGGGGGAGGAGATGATTCTGGAAGCCCACCTTTGTTCATGGTCCGGGATCCTGCACAGCAGCAGTGGCCAGAGAGAGAAAGAGAGGGAAGGAGGAAGGAGAGAGAGAGAGAGAGAGAGAGAGAGAGAGAGAGAGAGAGAGAGAGAGAGAGAGAGAGATTGGCTTGTGGTTTTCTAATGTTGAGTGTCCTGGGTGCCAGATCTATCAAAAAGAAAAATGAAAGAGAAAAGTCGCCTCAGTTGGGGGAGCCGTCAGCTTTCTAGACAAGGGTTTTCTGGTCCTCCAAAGCCACGGAGGATAAAGATGATTTCCTGGGGATAGTAATGACAGTGACAATACAGTCTGTTTAACATGGGTGCTCTCATGGGTGACAGCTGAGAGCTTACACAGCCCTAGTCTCTCTCTCTCTAACTATGAAGGCTGACCAAGAGAGGAGAGGGGCTCAGAGCTCCAAATGCAGAGTTGACTCTCCGGCCCTACCCATCTATCCTAAAGTCCCATGACCCCAGCCTCCAGATTCACTTTTTTCTGGGGGTCGGGACTGTCCCGGCCTGACATGTGCCTAGACTTGAGAACTCACTGGAATGCTAAACTTACTCTCTGACCAAGCCTCAGCGCAGACTTTGGAACAGCAACTTCTACAAGAACCCAGAGCTTCAAGGAGGCTGACCCCTAGGCTGCAGGTGCCGCTGCTGCCTCTCCAGGCTCCCTCACTTTTCCCATTGCTCAGAGCTCTGGGGAGACTTTGTTGGAACCCTTTGCTTCCAGAGCCCCAATCCAAGCCTGCTGCAGAAGTAGCAGAGTGGTTAACAAGCAGTCGCTGATGGTTTGCAGCAAAAATGAAGCTGTCCTACTTGCTCCACTCGGCCACCTCCTTAGCTTCAGTTTCCCTTCGCTCGGAGTTCACTTTAACTCTCCTCTGAATTCTTGGCTCTGGCTAGACGGAGAAACCTGCTGCTGACTGCTGGGGCTTCAGACGCTGGAGAGGTTGTCTGGTAGAGGCAGAGCGACAGGGTGGGTCAGATATAAACCTGTTTAAAGATGCTGGGGCTTCAGGTGCTGGAGAGGTTGTCCGGTAGAGGCAGAGTGGTCAGATATGAACCTGTTTAAAGATGCTAGCCTTCAGAGGAAGACATTTCAGCACCATAACCAAGGACAGGGCACCACCTGGGTGGCGCTCTCTCTCTCTCTCTCTCTCTCTCTCTCTCTCTCTCTCTCTCTCTCTCTCTCTCTCTCTCTTTCTCTGTGTGTGTGTATGTCTTGTGTGTGTGTCTCTCTCTCTGTTTCTCCCCCACCCTCGTCTGTCTTTCTCTGCTCCCCGCCTACCTTTCTCCTCTTCCTCCTCCTCCTCCTCCTNCCTCCTCCTCCTCCTCCTCCTCCTCCTCCTCCTCCTCCTCCTCCTCCTCCTCCTCCTCCTCTCACTCACCCCCCTCAGCCTACTTCTCATTTTGGGGAAGGAGTCACCCTGCCTACTCCTGGCTTTTATTTCTCTTTCAGGATCCTGGCTGGAGAGCCCTGGAGGTCCCTGCAGATGCCAGCAGACACCACACAGGACGCAGACTCCTTGCTTTCCTACGGGATGAAACTCACGTGGGACATCAACGATCCACAGATGCCTCAGGTGAGGGAGACACTGTGCTTTGGGTAAAATGTGACAGTGACACTATCCAGCCAGAAGGGAAATTGCAAGTTAATTCATGATGAGACCACAAGGTCTTCAGATATGCAGGGAAGCTGGACTCTACAGAAAGCAGAATTCAGTTTAGAGATGTTTCTACTTAGAGCAATTTACTCAGGCATCTCTGAAACTCTAAACAAAAGCAGCAGAAATACAGATCTGTGTTCCTAAGTGGTCAGGCTAGACTCTCCATTCTACCTCCATTCTCTGAGCCAAGGCAGAAATGGAGTCTCTTTTTCTTGGAGGCTGAAGCAGGAGGATTGCCGCAAATTCAAGGCCAACCTGGGCTACTTAACAAACCTCATTTCAACACAAAACAACAAAAATCCACTCCTATTTGCTTATTCAAAGTTAGAGAGAGAGAGAGAGAGAGAGAGAGAGAGAGAGAGAGTGTTCTGGAGAAATCTCAGCAAATGTAAGGACCGCCGATTCTCACATGACCAATTCAGACCCTGGGAGGTGACTGTAATCTGAAACAAATGTGCAGACTGGAGTAATTTACTGAAAGTACTCCGCTGCCCATGAAGCCACCTCGGTCCCACACTCACTTCGCTAAGCGATCATTCACTCGGGGTAAATTTGTTTTTCATTATCAGAGCCAAGTTCAGGAAATGAACTCAGCAACTTGTGTTCGGTTAAAACTAATGACTTTCAAGTCAGTCTTGCAGTTGTGTGTGTGTGTGTGTGTGTGTAGTGTTCATGGGTGCACAGGCGCATTTAGGGGCTGGAGAGGATTTGGTTTCCTAGCATTTGTGAAGGTGGATTCCAGTATAGTCCAGGTTCAGGGTTTGAGACTTGGTGTTTATTTGACCTCTATGCTGTGATACCCAGAAAAAGAAAAAAGAGGTGTGTGAGCAAGCTATGGAGCCTCTGGAAGAATTCAGCATTATTTCTATGTGCATATGTGTGGAGAGTTTGACTTACTTGTGTTCAACTTGCACTCTTTAGCGTTTCACAGGGCAACTGCTCTGAAAATAGACCGCAGTATGTGCGTCCCATTGCTGCTGTCTTGCATCACCGTAAATTTCCGTAGGAAACAATCTAATCTTGCATTTTGAAAACTAATCAGATCCAAATGATGCAATAAGAACATGACCTCAAAGATGTGTGGATTTCCTGGTGAAAAGGAATTATTAGGAGGAATTTTATTGTGCATATCATGTATGTGCACATGTAGATGTAAGCATGCTCATGTCATGATGTATGTGGGTGTGGAGGTCAGAGGGTGACTTTCATGAGTAAGCGCTTTCTTTCATGGGATTCAAATTTTTAACTCAGATGGTCAGGTTTGCAAGGCAAGCCCTTTATCTGCTATATCATCTCACCAGCCCAGGGAATCTGGTCCTTAATCGGGGGTATATCAAGTACGTGAGGATGGACAGGCACACTGGGGCATAAACAGCAATAACAAAACAACCCCCCTCTTACACACACACACACACACACACACACACACACACACACGAGAAACTTACCATTCTAGCCCTTCTGACTAACTGGGTGAGTGAGCAAAACTGGTTATGCGACCTCGAGAGGGACCTTGAATTTTTGTTAGTCTCGGGCTGCTGTCCTGTCATCAAGCAATGAAGTTAGATAACGACCTCAGATTTCCCTCAGGTCCACTGTCATCCCTATCGTGTGTGTATGTGTGTGTGCAACTGCTATCGACATATCAGAGGAAATGAAACCTAGTTCCAGGTACACACACAGGCACACACACACACACACAGTTAGAAACAAGCATAAAATCAAACACAGAACGGAGGCAAAGAGTTGAAAGCTTTAGAGCAGCCAGGCGGTTGTAAATATTTTAATTTTGCCTTGCTCTATATCACCTGAGATTGTGCAAGGAAAAAAAAAATGTCCCCAAATTGCATTCAGTCAATGCATGGGGAGAAAAATATGTGCAGCCAGTCATGCCTGCCTTGTCTTTTAGTTTTCTTTGTGCTGCGCTCTGCATCCATTTCTCCTAGAAGAGATGAAGTTGAAGCATTTCCTCTGTCTTGGAGGTGTGGGTCATCAGTTTAAATATTGACTGCTGTCCAGAAAAGAATGTGCTGTCTGTAGATCCAAAGAACAGCTTTTCAATAAACAGAATATTTATCTTATATTTTGACATTTGCTGAGATGTAAAATTCAGAAGTTAAAGTGTACTTTTTTATCTTCCAGTGCAAGAAGAAAGTCAAGGGGGTGGTGGCACACAGCCGCACCCATAAGCCTAACACACTCAAGCAGGAGGATCAAGAGTTCAAGGTTATCCTCAGCTATTTAGTGAGCCTGGGCTACACGATAGCTTGCCTCACAAAAAAAAAAAAAAAAAAAAAAAAAAAAAAAAAA
>NW_026067924.1:2045402-2129096 GCF_014885135.2 Alexandromys fortis
AAAAAAAAAAAACAAAAAAAAAAAAAAAAAAAAAAAGGACATTTATCATATTTTAAATAAAGCATGAGGAAGGCTTGCTACCTGAGGTTTGTTGCTCCAGGACCATGGTTGGCATGATTGACAGGTTTAGGACAGAGTACCAAGAGCTTTTGGAGAAAAAGTACTGACTTTAAGATATCGCAAATTAAACTGTGCTGGAAAGCACTCTGAAGATTTGAAAATGTTTCAGCATCTAAACACACCGGAAAATAGAATGTTAGCCACAAGAAACCCAGGCAGCTCAGACATTTGTAGACAGGCCCTGGTAGCTGTGTGAACTTTGGCAAGTCAATTGACTTCTCTGGTCTCCATTTTAGTCTATACAATGGACCTGATAATTGTCTCTAATGTTCACATGTCCTATGAAGGTTGGGTGTGTTAATACGCATACACCACTTAGAAACCTTATGAGTACTTCATAAACATGCATTATTTCAGATCCGCCAGGCATGTGGTTAGCGATTTTCACTGAATAATAGAATAATTTGGGGGTATGAAGACTTCTGGATTTACAAAAACAAACAAACAACAACAACAAAAACCTGTTTTGTCTTCCTCCAGTGCTTGGAGGAAGTTAAAGGCAGGGTGCCTGTGATTCGGGCTCCCTAAGCTCTCTCCTGATGGTCATCTTTTCCCAGGAACCAGCCCACTTTGACCACTTCCGGGAGTGGCCCGATGGCTATGTGCGCTTCATCTACAGCAGCCAGGAGAAGAAGGCTCAGCGCCACCTGAGTGGCTGGGCCATGCGCAACACCAACAACCACAATGGCCACATCCTCAAGAAGTCCTGCCTGGGCGTGGTGGTGTGCGCACGCGCCTGCGCCCTGCAGGATGGCTCGCATCTGCAGCTGCGGCCAGCCATCTGCGACAAGGCCCGGCTGAAGCAGCAGCGTGAGGGCGGGAAGGGGCAGGAAGGGTGGCTTTGGAGCCCTGGGTTCTCTGTTCCCCGTTCATGTCACCTCGCTTCCTTCAGAAGGTTCTGGGTTGCGGGTTGAGCTTAACATTTCTCCCTCTGGGATTTGCAGAGAAAGCTTGTCCCAACTGTCACTCAGCTTTGGAGCTGGTTCCTTGCCGAGGGCACAGTGGATACCCAGTCACCAACTTCTGGCGACTTGATGGCAACGCAATATTTTTTCAGGTAAGTGGGGCAGGCCAGGACACCATTTGTACTGAATATTTCTATCACACAACGTGGGGCAACCATTTGTACTGAATATTTCTATCACACAACGTGGGGCAAACTGCTGCAAATCTGTCCTGGAGATTGAACTACCGATACCCTGTAAGCTCTCTGGTTTCCCAGAAATCAAGTCTGCCTGAACAACCGAGTCTGATCTGGTACTGCTCAAGCTGGCCTTGAACTCATGATCTTAGCCAGCCGCGTGCTGGAATCACAGCCGGATGCCACCTTGCGTGACTTGGTGTGCTCTTGGTGGTCAAATATATGAACCCAGTCACACTCATTTGAGAGAATAAGTGGGTTGCCAGTTACCTTTTAAGATACTTATTGTTCTTGTCGACTTTTTTTTTTTCCTTTGAGAAACAGGGCCCTGACAGGTAGCCCAGGATGGCCTGGAACTCACTATGTAGCCCAGAATGTCTTCATACATACGCTGAACCTGGGATAACAGGAACACTGGGATAACAGGCAGGAACTATCATGCCCAACTACTATGTCTAGTACTTGGTGCTGTTTTAGTTTGAATAACTTTGCAGTTTTAAAGAAAAGTTAAAAACTAACTAAATAAACAAAACAAAACAACAACAACAAAAACAATCAGGGAAAGACATCATCGGGTTTGAACCAGCTCCCAGCACAGCTGGCTTCCTTCTAGAAAAACGGACAGACAGTTCGATGTCTTCATTAACACAGGCCAAAGGGGTTCATGATCACCCCAGACCAGAGAGTAAGTCTGAGACAGAAGCTAGAAGAAGTGCCTTCAAGAGACAGATGGCCTCTTTCTACCAACCCCAGAAGAGGAGCTCCAGAGAGCCTGAGGTAATGGTGACTGACACCACCCGGGGATAGGTTTGTTTGGGTTCATGGTTTTGGAAGTTTCATTCCGGTTCCAGTGACCCTTGCTTTGGAGCCAGCGATAAGGCAGTTCATCACGGTGAGGAGTGCATGATGGGAGACTCTCTTTCCCTCATCACCTGAGACAAAGGAGAACAAAGGAGAAGAGGGGGCCGATTCTTCGATTCTTCACACCTCCGCGGAGGACACACCCCCAGTGACCTATAATCTCCTACTAGACCCCACCCCTTGAAGAGTCCGCCATCTCCTGATGGTTTCACCCTGGCAACCAAGCATAAAACACGAGGATTGTCGGGGGACACTTAAGATCCAAGCACTAGCAGCAGTGTTTTTGAAGGAACAGATAAGTTTTCCCTACGCAACTTGATCAAATTTGTGTTTCCACCAAAACATGCCGAGCAGGCAGAGAGCCTGAACAGAGCAGCTCCTGACATGGTTCAAGCCCTTCCTCGGGCCAAGCGCTCATCTAAGAGTTCATGCACTCCAAGGCTACAGAAACCCCCTGAAGAGCTGGCTACAGCTAAAACTTGTATTTTAAATCCTGATCCAAGGCCCAGAGAAAGTCAAGCAGCAGTTTGGTTGGGAAGGAATGGAACAGGACTTAAAGAAAGGTCTGAGTGGTTCCTGTGCCTCCGCTATTAGGAGCATTTGCATGAGAACAGGCACATCCATCCGTTTCTCAGCCCCACCCTGCCTGGCTACTGGGGAACCTTCCTGGTTCAGTACATCCATCAGCAACCTCCAGACCCCGGGACCAAATTGTGAACCTTCGCAGGGCATGGTTCACTACACAGAGCCCAACTGCAGGTGTATTTTATTTATGTGGTTGGCTGTTTCTGTAGATGACAAGGTTCAAATCATTTACATATTATATGTCATGGTGTGCGTTGTGTGTCATATGTCTATATTTGTGCCCTTTTTTTTTTCAGGTAGGAAACCCTCAGGACATCAGTGGAAACCTCAGCAGCATGCCTGCCCTGGACCCCACAGAACGGCCTGATATAACTGCTGATACCAGCTTCTCTACGACAGAGCAGTCCTGCCCTTCCTTCCCAAACGCTGATGTCCTCGGAGTTACCTGTGACCTCCCCACCTTTCAAGGAGATGGAACGCTGCCCTGTCAGAAATATTCAAATCCAAGCATCTATTTGCCCAGATCACCTTGGAGCTATGAATTGGCAGGTCCTGTGGGCACAGGTCCAAATCCATATCCCACCCTGTATAAAGATCCTTCTGGTATCCCTGACAACACAGATTGGGCTCACCTAAACTCTCTGCAGTATAATGTCAGTTCATATAGCAGCTATGAGGGCAGCCTGGATTTCACAGCTAAATACCATGGCTGGAAACCTACACATGGGAAACCTGGCCTTGAAGAGAGGGTTGATTATGGGCAATGCCAGGCTGTGACCACATGCCCTTATTACAACCCAGAGCTGCCCTGCAGGTACCTGCCAAGGCCACCAGCAGGAACCCAGGCCCTGCAGACCGTGATCACCACCACAGTGGCCTACCAGGCTTACCAGCACCCTGCCCTGAAACACAGTGACAGCATGCAGGAGGTCAGCAGCCTCGCCAGCTGCACCTATGCTTCTGAAAACCTCCCAGTGCCCATCTACCTGCAAGCCTTAGACCCTCCAGATGCAACCATGCAGGCAGCCTCTCCTTCAAAGAGAGCCCCTGTGAAACTCCCGGGAGATTGCCAGGTCCTCAGATGCGCTCTGGCCCCTCCTCAAGAGGCAGATCCCTTCAGGACAGATGGAGGAGATGCATGGGATGTGTGTCTGTCTGGGATGGGCTCTGTGGTTGGCTACTTGGATAGGACAGGGCAGCCTTTTAACTTTGATAGTGAGGAATTTTAGAAGGATTCCCGGGCACACCCCATGATAATAAAGTGCATGCAAGAAGATACATGCGAAAGGGTAACTACCAATTGTTGAGATGGTTCATTTTGTATGTTTTATACACACAGAGAGAGAGAGATCAGAGTTAGTCTAAGAGTAAGCTAAGAACCTCAGTGGGAATGACAGACAGGATGCTGGGGTTTTGCACAGCATTCTGAAACTCGCCACACCACAGAGGCTATTAGGAGTGTGAGTTTCCCAAATGAACAAAAGAGTGAGCTGGAGGCCTGTAATGCACAGGCCTGACTTTCCTTAGCTTGCCAGCTAAGGTCCCGATTCTCATTCTTAGCCTTTCTGCCTTTTCATTGTAGACTGTTAGGGAACTTCCCACAGCTGCGGGCAGCATCAAGAGGCTGTTTAAGTCGCTTCGGAATGAAGACTTAGAGAGAAATGTCTGAAGCTTACCCTGCAGGCTTTCTCATAATCAACTGATACAAAAGCCTTGCCCATGTTAAAGATACCGCAAAGCTGATGAACTGATGAGAACATCTCTAATGTTGAGGGCTGGAATGTTTCGGGTCTGGAAACAGATCTGAGACCTTATCCCCTTAGTAGCCATTTATTACTTATGGTAGCGTAAACCTGTCTGGGATGTACAAACAGACCCCAAGTTTCCACTGCCCCAAAGTCTACGAATGTTATCAAGTAGCATAAAAATAAACTTCTGGGCCCATATAAGTATTTTCTGCCTTACTGTATAACCTGCCTACTGTTGTTTTCACAAATGTATTTTTCAAATACCTTGATGTATGCATTCCTTTGATTACTTATAGAAACTTCATGAAACTGCTACTGCTGTGTTGGAACATGATATTGGGGGGCAAAAACCAATGCTCACTTATATGTAGCTCCATAATAAATTCTCTCTCCTTTCCTTTGAGGTAAAAGCTATGGTTTGTGTCAACACACCCCTGTAATCCCAGCGCTCTGAAGGCAGAGACAGGGGGAGCAACTGTGGCACTTTCTGCAGGTGGCTTTTCAAACATCAGTTTCCACCAGACAGCTTCTGTTTTCGTGAATCACTGAGGACAGAAGTTCAGACCTGTAACTTGCTGCTAAGAGCAACTCACTACACAAACACATTGAAATCAGCACCTGTTTAGACACATTTCAACTAGCCCTACTGGTTTCTAAAGCTAACAAAACCAAACTTATTTGGATAAAAGAGGACCAATGCACATAAAGTTAATCTACGGAAGAGTTTGTGTTTCCTAACAAATGTGGTGGGTTTGGTAGTCCCTAGCCCTGTTGCTAGCTATTCGGTGGCTAGCAACATCCCTGTTCCTCGTGTGAAATATCTATGACTGTCTGCTATGCCTAGGACGCCCTGGAGATCCAGTTCTCCTTTGAGGACAAGTTGCCTTGAGTCTGTGAAATGCTACACCGCCAGGCAGTCACTGAACCAAGGGAGTAGCAAGCGATGACAGAATAATCCATGTCCCCAGTGACCTGTGTCCGTTCATGCAAATGCCAGGAAAACAAATTCAAGGTGAAGCTCAGGAATTTGTCATAGATTGTAGATCAAAAGTGGTTGCTGACTGGTAATACCTCACAGTCTGATTTGACTATTTCTTGGGCTGGAGACATAAATTCCAAGTCGTTTTCAAAAAGGTCAATATAGTCAGCAAAAGTAAATAAAGTAAGTATGTCCAAAAAGGTAAATAATCCAACATCGTACAGACACATAAACTGGAATTCCCAGTGACCAATGACTGGTTGAATGTTTCCTAGAGGAAAGTCCAAATTAAGTAGACATACATTCTAGTATGTAGCTGTCCATTGTTACAAAGAGCAAATTCTCCAGTTTGGATTGGACATTTGCCGTAGTGAGCTATCCCACTGTGGGGGACAATCCAACTGTCAATCAAGGTACCTAGGACCAAACAGCTTGAGTGATACTTTCTGCAAACCTCAGCCAGGTAGGCAGAGGACTTACCTAAGTCATTCTGGCATCAGACCCAGCAGACCCTAACCCCTGTACGACTTAGGGGACTGGCATCCTAGACAGCTCAGGCCAGAAAATTCGGGGAGATTTACATTGGTGGGCATTGTCTGGAGAAACAGAACCAGTAGGAGACACTGCACATGCATGTGCGCTCACGCGCGCGCGTGCACACACACACACCGGATAGTTCCCAACTTACAGTGTTTTGACTTTACAATGGTGTACAAATAGAGGCATTCAGTAAGAAACATGGCTTTGTTTTCAATGGACTAGTTTTTATGACACTGAGCGGTGACCTGAGCTCCCAGTAAAGCCACCAGAGGGTGACTTGCTGTCTTCTTGTGTGTTGCTAACCTAGGGTGCTTGGGCAGGGCGTTGTCAGAAAACTTACACCATACAATGGGGCTACTGGAGTATAAGTTCATCATAAGGTGAGCACCTATGTGCTCACAGGTGTGTCATGTTCAAGTGTGAGTGATACGCAAGCACAAGAAAAGGGGATTTTTGATTTTGGTTTTGTTTTTTTTCTGGTTCAGATCCTTTGTTTTGTTTTGTTCTTTTTGTAACTTAAAATGACCGTGAGGCTAACATTGCAAATGTCTATCACATTTTCATAGTCTCCTTCTCCTCTTCATCATCATCCTCCTCTTCTTTTTTCTTTTTCTTTTTTTTTTTTTTTTTTTTGGTGGTAACTAAATATCCGACAAAAAGTAATTTAAGATGTTAAAGGCTGCCGGGTGTGGTGGTGCACAGCTTTAACCCCAGCACTCCAAAGGCAGAGGCGGCGGAGGAGGAGGAGGCAGAGGCAGAGGCAGAAACAGGAGGAAGTCCGTGAGTGCCAGGCCAGCCAGGGCCACACAGTGAGGCCTCACCTCAAAAAGCAAATGATGACAACAACAACAAAGAGCGAGAGTTGGGAGCTGACCCGGCCAGCAAAGTGCTTGCCACGCAGCAGGAGGACCCAAGTTTGATCCCAACACCCACATGCAAGTCAGTCATGGCAGTAGCATCTGCAGTGTGCCCTGGGGGCCACCAGGGGGATTCCTGGAGCTCATCCATGAGTTTTAGGTTCAGCAAGAGACCCTGTCTCAAAGTGAAGGTGAAGAGCTGCTGAGAAAGACGCACAACATCCACCTCTGACCGCCACATGTACAAGTACACACTTGTACACCTCCACATGAACATATATATACAGCATACACACACACATGCACACACAGAAACAGAGAGAAGATAGAGACAACATGAAAAGGATTGTTAATAACAAAATATAAAAGGGCTGATTTTATACTAGTGACTCAAGTCAACTTGACGTATCCAATAAAAAAGAATCCACCCAAGTACCCTCTTCTTGTTGGTGTCTGTGCGTGTCTTCTGTGCTGGAGAGGACAGTGCCTGGAGACCACATCAGCTTAGGGCACTGAAGTGTAGTGCCGCAGAAATCTCTGAACTGAGAAGCGTTGATTTGGGGTGGTTAGATTATCATCTTTGAGGTTGACCATACAACTTAGATTATCCTGTAATCACCCCGAGTGTGGTTTCCTTGCCAGGAGAATGATGACAGCAAGCACTCCACCCACAGAACTGTTATGTATCAAATATGCAAATGTTCATCCAAGTCCCACCCCTCTCTAGGTGCCAACTAAGCTGCATCTTCAAACCTTTTTCTATCTGTGTGTCTGTCTATCATCTATTTAACTATTGTCTATCTATCTATTATCTATCTTTCTATGGGGTTTCACTATGTAGACCTGGCTGGCCTGACACTGACTCTGTGGACCAGGTTGGCCCTTGAACTCACAGAGATCCTCCTGCCTCTATCACCCAAATGCTGGATTAAAGACATGTGCCACCATGCCTAAGTTTATTATACTTTTGACACAAGCCTCACTAAATTGCTTAAATTGGCCTTCAACTCCCTATAAAGCCCAGGCAGACCTTTAATCTTCTGATCTTCCTATGTCAGCATCCTTAGCAACTGGGATTACAGGTTTGGAATACCAGGTCCAGCTTGAAAGCATTTGCACCATTAATTTAACGGTCCATCTGGACCTCCACTTCACAAGACTAATTCTGGGTACCGGAACTACAAGAAAGCAGATCCAATCCCAATCCCAGCCCTCAGGCTGAGCTGACATTCTGTTTATAAAGGCTGACATGCAGCAAGCAATTGTCAACAAGAAAGGGCACAGACGGCACACAGTGATGACTGCTAGGGAAGGAGCTGAAGCAGAAAGGTGTTGTGGCAAGAGTATGTCCCCTAGCGTGATGTCGCTGAGAGAAAAGACATCTAAGAACAGATCAGATCCTAAGGTCTGTGTCTCTGGTTCATGTCCGGCAGATTTGCTAGAGAAATAAGGACAGCCCTGGCTTACTCTCTGTCACCCTCTAGTTTTCTGCTATAATAGCAAGAAGACCTTTGCCAGGTGCCGGCTTCTTGATACAGGACTTTCTATGCACCAAAATGATAAGAAATCGTTTTCTTCTTAGATAGTATCCAGCCTGAAGTATTCTGTTGTAGAAACACAAGACAGTCTAAGAAGATTGACGTGGTGGCACCAGCTGGGTTACTTCAAGGGCAGAGACCTCCCTAGCAAGTTCAAGGTCAGCCTGGTTACGTAGTGAATTTAGTTAGACTAGCCAAGGCTGTGCAGCGAGATCCTGTCTTTAAAAAACAAACAAACAAATGGAGAAAGGGAATTAGAAGTATGGGCAGGGAGGAGGAGGAAATCTATAGCTATTTGTAGAATAGCGTAGATTAAGGCACAGCCTCTATGTCCAAGATAAAACAATATCTGGTACTTAAGTACAGCTCTCACAACGAAATGGTTCTAGAAGGACATTTGGCAAAGATTTAACAGGTGCTTTGCAAATAACTAAACAGGAAGCACCGAAGGGCTCCCAGCAGGAGGAAATGGCCAATATTTAAAAAGTTGTGTGTGTGCCAGTTACCCCCAACTCTGCTATTACACAGCATGTATGTGAACCCAACTATCATGCTGCACCCCCTAAATACGTACAAACAAAAACGGCTAGAACTGAAAATTAAACGGCAGAAATTAAAACAAACAAAAACCAAATACCATCATAGGGCAGGTAGACAACATGTTGGAAGAAGTGTCCTCAAATATAAAGCCCTTTTTTAGACATCATCACTCGCTTGAACATTGCTTTACAGAAAGCCAAGAACAATAAATATGTCCATTAAATGAAATACACAGGCCAAGCGCTATCGATCACAGAAAATGTGAATTAAAGCAGGGATTGGGGGGGGGGGGGAATGGCTAATTTGTTGTAGTGAACCATGATTAATAGTGACAAAATGAAGGGCTTGAACTCTTAGCACGACTGGCAGAGTCTCTCCACAATGCAAACATCTTAAACCATTCAACGTATGCCCATTACGACCCAGAAATTCCAGAGACATCCCCCAAACAATTAAAAATATAGCTCCACAAAAACATGTAAAGGGTTGTTACCATGGCAGCTTTGTACTAACCCAACACAGGCCAACGAGAGGCAATTCGGACCAGGGAATTCAAGAGTGAGCTACGGCTCACCGCAGCTATGCAGGTAACCTCCAAAACTCACGTGTTGAGGGAAAGTCATGAGACTTTTATAAAAGAGCACAGGCTCTACGAGTCGGCTCTTGTGAGATTACGCAGAAAGGAAGAGGCACGGGAGCCCTCGCGGGCTCCAGGAATGTCAGGGAACTGTGGCAAAGCCCGCCTGCTGACCAAGGTTGTGGTGACCTGGACACACAACTATAAAAACACAACAAAGTCTGTACCCAAGATCTGGCATCTCGTTGGACTTTTTATTCCAATTTTTTTAAAACATGAATTCTTTGGGTTTCCCAGAAGGAAACAGTAGCCTCTGTATGAAGTCATCCTCCAGTTTAAATGAGTCTAGAGAGGCGGAGTCTAAAGTCCTCCCATCCTATTCCACACGTGTTCATGAGAGTTCCTATATGCCCGGTGAATTAATTTTTAATGTATTTAGCTGGTAAAGTTAACACCATAAACTTTCTTCCATAAAGAACTATAAATGTCCTTAAATATTACAGACCTTTAAAACCTCAGAATGGTGTCCTATAGAAGCCATGCCAAAAAAGGCTTGTTATTATGTACATTCTTTTTAATGTACAAGTCACAGTGACTTTCCACACTGAAAAAGAGCTGCATAGGTTTCTGAGGGTGCTTCCTTCAAAACGTATATCCCACAAATCCCATTATGATGCAACTTGAGAATTGTTCATCTTAAGAAATCAGAGAGGCTGAGGGTGAGAACGAGCATTTCATCCGTCATTAAGTTTCATCACGTCCCTTGAGCAGATTTTAAATCGTATTTTAGAGCCCTTGAACTTTTCTCTGGGGCAGTGACTGGATATCATGTTACTGTAAATTTTTCTAAGTCAACGAACAAAACCATAAACAAAGTCAATGGCCCTAGAAACGCGTTGATAACGATCAGTTCCACAGTGTCCTTTTGACAGAAGCAACATACTTGACGTGATATAATTTATGACTTCCTCCCAAGCAGGACAGCCTGGGGACTGATTTGGAGATGGAAAGAGGTGAGCCGGACAACGATGCACCTGCTGCTGACAGGCCAGGCTTGGGTTCCCAGCCCTCACCTGGGGCCCGGCTGAGATTCCAGGAGTGTCCCTTACAGATGTTTTTGTCTGTTCTACCAGGTGTTTTGGGCTGTGTCTTTTGATCTTCTAAATATAGACCCGCTCTGACTCTACAGCCCTGGGAACAGCATAAGACAGGTGTGGAGGGTCCTAGTTCTGCAATTCCATTCAGCAGGGATGCTATTGACTTTCCTTCTTGCTCTTGTAAAAACAGCAAGTATGAACACCAGTAAGAATCAACATACTGTCGGTACAGTGAAAACCCTCCTCAAATGGGGAAATGGACTTGTTTAAAAGTCCTTTGGGAAAGGTTTGCACTTTCTTTTAAACTTTCTAACCATTGACCTAGAACTCCTCATCCCTCACACCCCTCTAGCCTTGGTAAACCCGTTCTTCTTTCTACAGTATTTTAGACATGCTATCACAGTGGAGTCTCATGCACTCCTCCACTCCTGTGCATGCACGTGCACACACACACACACACACACTCTTCCACTCCTGTACACACACACACACACTCTTCCACCCCTGTGCACACACACATACTCCTTCACCCTTGCACACACACGTACTCCTCCATCCCTGTACACACACACACACTCCTCCACCCCTGTGCACACACACACACTCCTCCATTCCTGTGCACACACATGCATTCCTCCACCCCTGTGCGCACACATATACTCCTTCACCCTTGCACACACACGTACTCCTTCATCCCTGTGCACACACGCCCTCCTCCACCATGTGCACACACACACATACTCCTCCACTCTTGTGAACACACACACTCCTCCACTCCTGTGAACACACACACACACTCCTCCACCCCTGTGCACACACACACACACACACACTCCCTCACCCCTGACCAATAAGTACATAAAAGGCTTTTTTATTTTAAGAAAAAAATAAAAAAGACATATGTGATCAGCCAGATAGCTCAGCAATAAAAGTGCTTGCCACCAAGCCTGATGACCTATGCACCCAAAGAGTGGAAAGAGAATATCAGCTCCTGAAAATTGTCCCCTGACACCCACACCCACTCATGGAATACACAGAGAGTAGGTGGAGTCAAAGAGACACCAAGTTGCCACCAGAGGGGAAAGGCATGAGCTGTCAGCTGGAACCTTGCTGATAGGTCATGAGCCTCATGGTAAAATATAAAATAATGGAAATAGGTTAAATTAAGATGTAAGAGCTATCCAATAAAAAGCTAGAGCTAATAGACCAATCAGCGATTTAATTAATACAGTTTCGGTGTGGTTATTTCTAGTCTGGGTGGCCGGAAACGAACAATCAGCCTCCTACAACAGAAATTAATAAGTCTCTTAAGTCTATGAACACAAACAGTGGGAGGAAATGTTAAAACAGTTTAAGACCTGAAAGTGGAAATAGAATCAATAAAGAAAACCCAAACAGAGGGGCATCTGGAAATTGAAAAATTTAGGAATTGGAATAGAAGCCGTAGAAGCAAGCATCACCAACAGAATACAGAAAATGGAAGAGAGAATCTTGGTCTTTGAAGACACAATAGAATAAACAGATAACCTTGGTCAAGGAAAAATTAAATATAAAAATTCATGGCACAAAACATCCAGGAAATCAGGGACACTATGAAAAGACAAAATCTAAGAATGACAGGAGAAGAAACAAACCCAGCTCAATGGCCCAGAAAATATTTTCAATTAAATCATAGAAGAAAATTTCCCTAACCTAAAGAAGGAGATACCTATAAAGGCACAAGAATCACACAGAACATCAAATAGATTGAACTACAAGAGAAAGTCCACTCCTCATATAGTAATTAAAACACTAAAGTACAGAGCAAAGAAGGAATATCAAAAGCTTCAAGGGAAAAAGACCAAGTAACATAGAAAGGCAGACCTATTAAAATTATATCTGGCTTTTCAGTGGAGACTTTAAAAGCCTGCAGGGCCTGGACAGAAGGACTACAGACTCCAAAAGACCACAGATGTCAATCCAGACTACTCTACCCAGCAAAACACTCAATCACAAAACACAGAAATTACAAATATTCCATATTTAAGCATTATCTATATACAAATCCAGCCCTGCAGAAGTCCTTAGCTGGGAAACTCAAGCCTGAAGAGATTAACCACACTCGAGAAAACACAGGAATACATAATTCCAGACCAACAAATCAAAAGAGGGGAAACACACACACAGTCCTCAACGTCAACAAAATAACAGGAACCAACAAACACTGCTCATTAATATCTCTCAACACCAACAGTCTCAATTCCCCAATAAAAAGACACACTGTAACAGGATGGATGTGAAAACAGGATCCAGCTTTCTGCGACATCCAAGAAACACACCTTAATGTCAAGGTAGACATCACCTCAGGATAAAAGGATGGAAGAAGATATTCTAAGCAAATGGATCTAAGAAGCAAGCTGGGGTAGCCATTCTAATATCTGACAAAATAGACTTTAAACCAAAACTAATCAGAAGAGATAGGGAAGGACACTACACACTCATCAAAGGAAAAATCCTCCAAGAGGACACTGCAATTCTTAACATCTATGACCAAACACAAGGGCATCCAAATTCATAAAAGAAACACTATACGGCTTAATTCACATATTGACCCTCACACATCGATAGTGAGAGACTTCAGTATCCCTATTCTTGCCAATAGACAGGTCATTCAGACAAAAACTATCAGAGAGATGTTGCAGGTCCCTGATATCATAAATCAGTAGTTCTCTTGTGTGAGAGGTCCTGCTGTATATATGTTGTTTTTATTCTTTAATGAATAAAGAAGCTGCCTTGGCTTGTGATAGGGCAGAGTAGAGCTAGGTGGGGGAGGAGTCGGGGGGTCAACACTAAACTGAATGCTGGGAGAAAGAAGCCAGAGTCGAGAGATGCCATGGAGCCACCAGAAGAGAAAGATGCAAGTTGTTAGCTAGAACCTTGCCGGTAGGCCACAAACCTCATGATAAAATGTAAAACAATGGAAATGGGTTAATTGTACATGTAAGAATTAGCTAGCAATATGCTTAAGCTATTGGCCAGCTTAAGCCAATAATTCATGGCTAGAATTCATGAAGTTCTAGAACAGTAACAACAAAAGAATTCCCAAAAGGAAGAGATGGCAAGAAATGATCAGGGCTTAAATCAATAAAATAGAAACAAACAAAAACAATAAAAAGGATAGGTTTGTTCTTTGGGAAAAATCTGTAAGTTGGACAAATCCTTATTCAAATTAACCAAGAGATAAAGAGAGACTATCCAAATTAACAAAATTAAAAATAAAAAGGGCTATTTGGTGAGTTCCAGGTCAGCCTGGATTACAGAGTGAGACATTATATCAAAATACATATAATAAAAATACCTAGAAGAAGAGGTCATAAATTCTAGAGGGAGTTGGTGGGGGACAGAGGAGTAATTTGAGAAGAGAGAGGCAGGGGTGGGAATAATGTAAATACAGTGTACTCATATATGAAGTCTTCCAATAAACCAAAGAATGAAAATAAGCAAAACCTCTATTTAAATAAATCTGTGTAACTTTCCCAAAGAGAGCGAGAGAAAGAACAAAAGGAAGGAAGGAAGGAAGGAAGGAAGGAAGGGAGGGAGGGAGGGAGGGAGGGAGGGAGGGAGGGAGGGAGGGAGGGAGTCAGGCAGGCAAGAGAAACAGGGGAAGGAAGAGGGGATATTATGTAGAACAGTGCCACCTTGTGGCCATCTGTGATATAGCATGTACCTAACTGCCCAGTTTTCTTGCAACTAATAATCTTCTAATAATTGTGACAGGTACAATTAGCTTGGACAATTCTTAAGAGAAATATCAATAACACTGATATTCTATGAAACCATAGTGAGGATGAACTCCTTCCTCGGGCAGGATGGCGCATGAGTGGACTGAGCAGCCCATTTGTGAAACCATTTGTGCTACCGTTTTGGTTGGACACGCTCTTCTAAAGGTTGGGACCCCCAGGGCACTGAGGAGATGGCTCGGGGGAGAGTGTTTGCTGTTAAAGCTCCCGAAACTGAGTTCAAATCCTTAGAACGCACATCAAATGCCAGGTGTGGCCACACGTGACTGTAACCCCAGCGCTGTAAGGGATGGAGACAGGAGGACTGGGGCCACCTGTGGTTCAGGGTTCAGTGACAGACCTCCAGTAAAGGGAACAAGTCAGAGAGTTAGAGAATGCAGCACCTGGTGTTCTCCTTTGGACTCAGTGTGTTCAGGCGTGTGCATCTGCAGATACAAGAACACACACGAGAGAGAGAGAGAGAGAGAGAGAGAGAGAGAGAGAGAGAGAGAGAGAGAGAGAGAGATATTTAGAGCCCAGTGTGTGTCACTAGCAGAAGGCAGTGGAAGCTTTAGAAGTAGAAGTCCAGTGGGAGAGTGTTCTTTCTCTCTCTCTCTCTCTCTCTCTCTCTCTCTCTCTCTCTCTCTCTCTGTCTCTCTCTCTCTCTTCTCTCTCTCTGCCATTGATTAACAGTTCCTTCGATGTGTACTACTTCAGCACAAGCCCCAAGGCAGTGGGACAGGTGGCCATAGAGTGCACCCCCAGAACGAGCTAGTGGAAATCAGCCTATCCCCTTTCCAAACTGAGTGTTCAGGGGCAGGAAGCTCGGCACCCAGCATTCATTCTTTTAATGAATAAATGAAAAGAGAAGCCACATGAGAGGAAAAAAATAGATCCCTGAAATTGAGCAATATAAACCTGAGACAGAAGAGCATCTATAGGCACACACACACCCAGCAAGCACAAGGCCTCTCTCCTGCAGTGCAGACTCAGGACCCGATTTAATGAATCAAGGCTTTGCAGAATGAATCCAAGGAACACCAAAGTAAAGGGCGAGCCACAGAAATTCTGATGACATGACATGAAAAGGCCAGCCTGGGCTACATGGTGAGTCTCAGGCAAGTCCTCATCTCTCATCAGGGAAATTTCTCTTTTCAACAGAGACCATCACAGAAAAACATAAACCAAAGGCAGAGTTGTGGAGTGCAGCCCCGATGGATAGTCCACAAAACAACTCCAGATCCCTAAACACAGCAGAAGTGGGGGTGGGAAGATCAGGGAATGTGCAGAGTTTGTCTCCCAGGGATGTCAGAAGCTACACCCAGAAGGTCTCACCAACATGACTGAAGGGCTCTCTAACAGGCCCGAGCACCACAAACACAGCATCAACAGATCTTGCCCCTGACCCTTTCCTCTCCCTTTCAAAACTTTTAGATCACATTCCTAAAGCTATCCACCAAGGTCTATTCCTTTTTTGTTCACTGACTTATTCCCAAGACTGCTCGCCAAGGTCCAACTATCAAAACACATCAAGGTTCAGTAATTAAAATTCATTATTTTGACCAACCTAATTAACATATCCAATCAGAACTTACCAACATATCCTAGCTCATTCTAACACAGACCCGCCCCGCCCCCCTTTCCTTTCTTAAAACTGACCCTTGCAAAACTATTTGCTGCTGTTTCTGCCCGACTCAGACTCAGCCACCTTGTCTCTGCCTTGCTTTAATAGAAGACCTCTTTGTGTTTGGTTTGTGCTTGGAAACTGGTGTTTGGGTGTGGCCTGTGCCCAAACCAGGGTCCACAGGGGAGCACCCACAGTATGTGGGTCCCTTCAATGACTGTTTAATTGTGAGAGGAACAAGGACAACAACAATAGACGTGTCGAAGTGTACGGGGTTGGGGGTTGGGTGGGAGGATGGGGGAAACCACAAGGCCTCAGCACTACACAAAAGTCTCCAGGCAATTAAGGGATGCTGAGAGTGGGGGGCATGGTCCTCCCCGGGGAAGAGCGCTTCTACTGTTGCCTGAAACCAGGCGGCCGGCACTGAACACAGACGCAGCAACTTTACACAGATTGCACAGGTTATATCTAAACATATTCATATACACATATGCCTGCAACATCAATCAGTGAAAAAAAGAGGTCATGAATTTGAAAGAACAAGAATAGTTATTGGGGGGGGTCTAGAAGGAGAAAAGGGAAAGGATGTAATTATATTATAATCTCAAAAGAATATATAAAATTATATTATAATCTCAAGAGTCAGCTTTCTCTTTGTGAACACTGTGTTCCTTCAGCTCTCCTCCACACCCTGGTATAGGTGTGCCTGCCTGCACACTCTGCCTTCCGGGATCTCCCCACTGTTGCGCTCTCTTCTGTCTTCAGTGCATTCGTTTAGCTGCTCCTGTCCTGGTGTATAATCGGCACTTCCTATACAGAACTCAGCGCCTTATTTATTACAGCCACATGACTTGCAAGCTGCGCCAATTATGTCGTATAAGCTATGCAAATTACTTCATATAAGTCATGCAAATTACTTCATATCAGAGTAAACATTTCCCTTTAAAGGTGATTTATCTTATTCTGCAGTATTTAATGGGTAATCTATTCGTTTTAAAGTGTCTAACATTTGTGAGTCAATTCATCCTTTGATTTACATATCCATGGAAAGTCTAGTTCTCAACCTGTCGCCACTTAGGGCTTGTTTGTGGTGGGTGGACAGCCCTCCTTTGTGCCAATGGACCACGTACACTTCCAGCATGCTAAGGCATATGTATCCAAGTTCTCTATCCGGTGCTCTAGCTTGTCAGTTTCAAGGTATTTCCTGACAAGACCTGAATCACCTTACACATTGTGAAAGCCACAACATCTAGAAAGGCCCGATTATAGGGGTGAATTATAATAATAAGAAATGTTTTAAGAATAAATAAATACTATTAGTCATTTAAAGAAAAACGATGAACTGGTAGAATAGACAGGCGGTACCTTCGCAGGCGCGGTACTTACGGTGGTGGGCGGAGCGTGTCGCGCTCGACCCCGCCCTCTGTGGGCGTGGTGTGAGCGGGGCTAGCTGCGCGGGCAGGCGCGCCCTGGCCGTTTCCTAGGATACGAAACACACAGGGCGCTGGAGCTTCACAAGGGAGTGATCGAGGTAAGCTGCCAGCGCCGGCGGGTAATCCCGAGCAGGCTGCGGGACCCAGCCCGACCTGAGCATCGAAGCCACCCGGCATGTCGCCTCGGCTCTCCGTCCAGCCAGGGCCACTCTCCGCCGGGAGGCGGGACCTGGATGCCGGTACGGGCGGGCGGGCGAGAGGAGGGTCCCAGGGCGGAGCGACGGGCTGGGGAACGGGAGGACGCGGGCAGGGGCCTGGCTCTCGGGGCTCCTTAAGCTTCCCAGGGTCCCTCAGGCTCCCCAGGACTCCCCAGAGTTTTCCAGGCTCCCTAGGGCTTTCTAGGACTTGGCGCTATCCTCCCTTAACACGTCTGCAAAGAGATCCCTAGGCTGAGCTGATGTCCTGGGTCCCCTACACATCCTGAGGATATTCTGGATGAGTGGAAACTACTTTTAGGAGTGAGGCACGGGACTGAATCTGAGGGGAAGCAGAGCCGAGTTCAGATCTCATAAAGTAGAAATGGAGGGAGGAGAAAGAGAAGGTCCAACTCCAGACCTGCTCGGAGCATTCAAGGTTGCAAGCAGGTGAGAGCTGAGCTCCTGCACTGAGGAGCGGTCTAGGTGTCCTCTCCAAGCCCGGGAGACCCACCCTCCGGGGTCAGAACCTCCTCCTCCCAACCCCAGTGACATCTGCTCCAAGAGACTTAGCTCACAAGGATTAAAGTGTGCCAAACAAAGACTGGCTCTTTACCGCACTTGGGCCTTTAACCTGGGCACAGATGTGGGGCACAGGGACTAATGTCATTTGTTGACACTATGTCATTTGCTGTAATGGCAAAGGATTCTTGTAGAGGTGACCTGTTTTAATCAGAACTGGCCTTGTGCAGGGTGTTAGAGCTCTGCGTGCCGTGGGTTAACTTTTAAACAGTTTGTGAATGTTAGCACAGAGCTGTCTTTGTAGCTTTACAATCTGAGGTAGAATCTTTTCCTGCCTGGTATGGTACCTCAGTCTATATCAACACCAAGAATTCAAAGCTATCATGAGCTAATAGCCAAGTTCAAAGCCAGCCTGGGCGACATGGGATTCAGGCTGGGGGGTGGGGGAATATTCTTTTCCTGTTACAATAATCCCTCTTTTGATTTCTATAAATAAGTCTGCCACTTGACTAGTGTGGATTCTCTTTCTTTTTTTTATTCCTCTATTTTGTTTTTAGCTGATACAAAAATTCTTAAAACACTACGGTTTAGCTTAAAAATTAATGGTGGCATTGAAATGTTATGATAATATGTTCTCCTAAGACGTATCCTAACCGTTTCTGTTGGGTGACTGGCAGGCCCGTTTTACCCTCCATCTGCCCTCCACACTAATCCCTTTTAATCTTATTTAAATCCCTTATTAGCTAGTAGAGAATTGACAATTACTGTGCATTTGTGTTGTAATTATACACTTGGATAAAAGTAAATAAGAGAGAATGGAGATTTTTGCAGTCCTATGGTTGAAAGTCTAAATGAATGTCCTTTTAATATCAGCATGGAATATGTGTTTAACCTGCAGGAGGGTGGATGAATGGTATGTCTGAACTGCTCAAAATTCGGAGTCCTTAACAACTGTGTTACGTTCATAGATTTAGAGCAGCGATGTTGCGTGTGAGATGAAGACCCATGGGCAGGGAACTGTGCTTTTACTTAAATTAGATATAAGACTTTTTTTGAGTCGTAATTAGTTCAGGGCCTTGCTGTGCTCTACTGGTAAAAAGTAGCTATTGATATGCAGTCGGCAAGGCTGTGCATGGAAATATTTTGATTTCTAACTTCAGGGATGGGAACATGCTTGCCCCGCACCACACAAGCATGAGGTTCTGAGCTCAGTCTACGGAATTTATGTGAGAGGAAAAGAAAAAAAACAGACAAACACACACTTGTAGTTTCAAGGGCAAAAACAGATGAATCTTACTGGTCATCTAGCCTCACCAAGTGGGCAAGTCCCTGGCCAGTGAGAGACTCCATCTCAGAACAAGGTGGGCCGCGTGCAGAAGGACACGGGGGCTGACCTCTGGCCTACACACACACACGCTGCCTTCACATCTGTGCTGCCTTCTATTGTGCCATTGTCCCTCTATCTTCAGAGAGTGGGAGGAATGGGAATCACCTTCCGGCCCTGAAGACCTGCTTGCTGTTTTAATTCACATGACTCGGGAGAAAGCCTTGCTAAAGCTTTCGGGTTTTGTGTCTTAGGAAGTCTAGGACACAAGCATGTTTTACCTAAAGAGTAGGTGAGGTTTGAAATGGATGGATTCTCAGTATCTAGTGGCATCCACATAATCTTCACTTCATCCCAAACACACCACCAGGAAATGGCTGTGGTCCCTGTTGACTAGCCCTTACCTCTAACCATAGGCCCTGCCGTCACTGTCCCCAAAATAGACTTTTTCATTTCCATTGTTTATCCGGTGTTTGGTTAGTCCGCCTTAAAAATGAAACTTCTAGAATAGCCTTGTCAAAAACGGTTTAGCTTCCAGAGCAAGGCAGAGAGTCATCCTTGACCGGGTTGTCTGTTGGCTGTGATACTGGGCACAGAGAGGCAGGGTGGCCCTCCCCTTCAGGGTGGTGGTGATGGTGGCTGATGGGCCCCATAGTGGAAGGATGAGGAGCGGCTGGGAAGTGGATGCAAAGTTACCCTCTTACCTTCTGTTTCTACTTCCTGAATACCACCCACCCCTAAGCCCACCCTCTCCCCTCCACTTTGCTTACCAGTGTCGCCTCTTGCATCCTCTCCTAAAACAGTGTAGACATTTTCGGGACCATGGCTCTCCTCTTCCATGCTCTCAATGCTTTGCGCTCGGTCAGCTGTTATCAGGAGAATAACTGAGTTAAAGGGTGTCGTCACCGCGCCATTCTGTCTGCGTGTGCGGTGTGTGCACAGGCTCGAGAAGAAGGCAGGTGTCCTGCTGTGTCACTTTCCACGAGACAGGGTTTCCCTACTGAATCGGGACGAGGCTGGCCGCCAGGATACACCAGGGATCCTCCTGTCTCTGTCTTCCAAAGCTGTGGGGTCAGAGGCACATGTGACCACACCCAGGTTTTCCTGTGCTTGTTAGGTAGCCAGACTCAGGTCCTCGGGGGGTCCCCGGGCCTTGTTCTTACTCGCTGAGCCATTTCTCCAGCGTGTTTCAGAATTATATCTTAAATTTTTAAGATTTACTTCTTTTATCACATGTGTATGAGGAGTTTGCTTGCATGTATGTCTGTGCCCTGTGTATCCTGTAACTGGAGTTGCGAACTGATATCCGGGGTGCTGGGACTCAAACTGGGGCCCCCTGAAGGAACGGCCAATGCTCTTAATCACTGAGCCACCTCTCTAGCCTCAGAATTAGGTTATTTTTATGGCGATGCTTCATGTAGACTTTTCTGCCTTAATCGTCCAGGTCCTAGTGTCTCACACGTCCTTTCTTGTCGTGGCTTCAAAGGCCTTTCTAGTGTTGTTCCAGAAATCAGGATGATCCAGGGGCAGCTCCAGGTTTCAGGGTGGGGAGTGGCTGGTAGCACAGACCCCTGTCCACTGACAGCCACCAGTCCCTGTCCACTGAGAGCCATGGGTCCCTGTCCACTGAGAGCCACAGGTCCCTGCCCACTGACAGCCACAGGTCCCTGCCCACTGACAGCCATGGGCCCCTGTCAATTGACAGCCACAGGCCCCTTCCATTGATAGCCACGGGCCCTTGTCCACTGACAGCCACCAGTCCCTGCCCACTGACAGCCACAGGCCCTGTCCACTGACAGCCACAGGTCCCTGTCCACTGACAGCCACAGGTTCTTCCATTGACAGCCACAGGTCCCTGTCCACTGACAGCCACATGACCCTGCCCATTGACAGCTGTATGCTGATGTCTCAAGGAGAGGAACTGGGCTAGGAGTCTTGTGGTTGTGCTATGGTACGGAGGCTGTGTAGCTTTGGAACAAAGGGGATGGTTCCTTTATGAAGTGCAGCAACTGTAAAGGCAAAAATGGTGGTTATTGTTGGACATCACACGCAGACACCAAAGCGCTTCAAGCCTAACTTGAGCATCGGATGGACTCCATCCTTTGGTCTCTGGTTGATCATAAACAGTCCGTTTCACTCCCTGTGGGTTTGTTTTACATTCTTACTAATGGAGATGATATGTTGTAATACAGCTTTCTGCCTAAACAAATTCTCTGTTACTTAGCCAGAAAGGATCAGTAAACCTTTCTCTAGGGAGCTCATTTCCTCGAAACAGACATGCGCCCCTGAGCAGGGGTAACTGGGAGACAGGGCAGCAATCCGGCATGCTGTCATCATCTGCAGAAGCAACTCAAATGCAGCTAATGTCCTTTCGTCTGTGGGTGGCTAACCCAGCAGGGGGCACAGAACAGAACACACACCCCCAAACACCTTTCCCAGTTGTGTTTGCTCATGCAGGAAAAGGAAAACTGAAGAAAAGTACATTTCAATTAAGAACCATCTACAGTGATTTTTCTACATTAATACCTTGATATTTTGATTGGTGTCTGAGTGTATAGAATAAATACAGTTTAGGAAAACTCATTTCTCTCCCCCCCCACACACACACACCAGGCAAACCAGAAGCCATTTGCTGGCATTCCTTAAGACATTTCACCTAGGTATACATTGAGGAAGATAAAGAAACCCTAAATATAAATGGCATTGTCTTAGTTAGGGTTTCTATGGCTGTGAAGAGACACCATGACCACAATTCTCTTATATTGGAAAACATTCATTGGAACTGGCTTACAGTACAGAGATTTAGTTCATTATCATCATGGCAAGAAACTTGCTTGCAGGCATGGTGCTAGAGAAGGAGCTGAGAGTTCTACATCTTGATCCACAGGCAGCAGGAGAGATTGTGTACTAGGCATATATGAGACCTCAAAGGCCACCTCCACAATGACACACTTCCTCCAACAAGGTCACATCTACTCCAAGAAGGCTACACCTCCCAATAGTGCCGTTCCCCACGGACCAAGCATAGAGTCTATGGGGACCATTGTTATTCAAACCACCACAGGGGTCTTACAATTACAAGACCTTACCATGGGGTTACACAGCCTGTTTCCATGTGTCTTTAAAGGAAATGTTTCCTGTAATGTCCGTACTACTTGCAGTGTCCGTACTTCTAAGTGTACTGTGCCTGTAGTGAGAGACGGTTGGCACTCCGTGCTCTATGCGCTATTCACGCTACAATATGGTATGGTATGGGAGCCAGGCAAGGGGCTGGAGATGGAAACACACAGAGTCATGGGTCATTCTTGAAACAAGAATGCCAATTTGAATCAAGAATGCCAACGTTATTGTGTTCCAGGGCAGTTTAGATAGGGCCTTCCCCGGACCATGGCCACGCCCTAACTCTCAGGATCCTTCAGCTGCAAGCCACCAGCGCTCAGAGCAGCTGCAAACACAGGAAAACAAATGGTTTTGTTCAGAGCAGCTGCAAGCGCAGGAAAAACAAGTTGTTCACAGGAAATTCAGGGTCTGGGGGTCCACAGTCCCCGACAGTTTACTCTCTGAAGAAGAAGTGTTAAATGCATAGATACTCTTCTGATCTAAAAGCCCTACAGCATTCCAAATACATCCCTGAAAACAGGGAACTATGTGATTTTTGCTGTGCGTGTGTGCGTTCACGGATGCTTCTTTCTCAGATAGCCTGCTTTGGGATGCCTTGGGGACTTTGACAGCTATGACACCTGGTTGTTGGGCCTGAAGTTTCATCTGTCAGAGAGAAGCATCTCTTGAGTTTTACCTCATGAAAGTGGAAGCACTCCGGTGGGAGGAAAATAACCCTAGAATGCAGGACCAAACCAGAAGGGATATTTCAAAGCAAGCTGTCTTCTAATGGTGCTATTCGGGAACCAAGCATAGTCTCTGTTGTGCCCAAGTTGAGACCCCCAGAGAGACCACTGGAATCCAGTCAAGTCCAGAATGCAAAAGCAAGGTTTATTTCTTTTGCCAGCTAGCTGGGAGTTCCCCATTACATACAACGTAGCACAGTAGGGAGAGCTCCCGTTCCACATTTAGGGTTGACACGTACAGGCAAAAACCCGCAAGCCAGGTTTACTCAGGGTCAAGGGGGTTAGTTTTGCTCAGTACAGGGTATGGACTCCTTCTGCGTACCCTCTTCCTCCTGTAAGCAGCTACTTCTGCTTCTGTGCATACCCCCTGCCATCTCCTCAAGCAGTTATTTCTCCTCCTGTCTGGACCACAATGCTGGGTGCTGACTGGCTGCTAGGGACAGTTGGTCTGTACTTTTGCAAAGGTTCCTGTTTCCAGCTAACTCTTGATGCAGCAAAGTTTCTTGAACCCAGTGCCTTAACCAGCTCCTGATCAAGCAAAGTTTCTTAAAATTTTCCCTGTCCTTACAGTTTCTAGCACAGTGAGAGATTTCTGGAAGCCAAGAACAATCAAGAGACACGAGTTAAAAAACAGTTGCCTGAACTGAAAGTAGAACAATGGAGGGAACTGTGAGTTAGGTTGTACCTTATTTTATTCAATTACAGTAACAAAATCAAGACCCGCGGGAGCCCAGGAGCCCTGCAGAACCATTCTAATATTTTCACATCTGTGGTTTTGAAGCCCACAAAGCTCTGGAAAATGAAATTTTAAAAACAAAGTTGCGTAAACTCCTTTGTGACAGCAGGAGCCGGATGGTATGACACCCCCCCACACACACACACACACTGTCCGTCTGCTTTGCTCTTTCTTTCCATAAGTTTGTCTACAGGTGTACGACCATGCTACTTGAAGGCATCAGTGACATAGATATGACCACCATATTGCTTTAGTAAAATCTGAAAATGTCTGTATTCCATACTTTCCCGAGTTTCACATGAGCATTAGAGAACTTTTGTTGGGTTTATGTGTGTCAATACATTTCTCATTTGACTCATTAACAAATGTAAATTAGCAAATAATCCAGAAATAAGGAGTCCATCATTTCACAAAAATCAACTATTTTCTTTTATTTTTAAGTTTATTTTTTGATTTTTATTGCGCTCTATATTTTTCTCTCCTCCCCTCCCTGCCTCTCCTCTCCCCTCCAACCCTCTCCCAAGGTCCCCATACTCCCAATTTACTCAGGAGATCTTGTCTTTTTCTACTTCCCATGTAGATTAGATCTATGCATGCCTCTCTTAGGGTCCTCATTGATGTCTGGGATTGTGGTTTTTTGGACTAGCTTTCTTTGCTTTATGTTTAAAAACCACTATGAGTGACTTCATGTGATAATTGTCTTTCTAGGTCTGGGTTTTCTAGCTCCATCCATTTGCCTGCAAAATTCAAGATGTTATTTTTTTCTGCTGTGTAGTACTCCATTATGTAAATGTACCGCATTTTCCTTATCCATTCTTCGGCTGAAGGACATTTAGGTTGTTTCCACGTTCTGGCTGTGACAAACAAAGCTGCTATGAACATAGTTGAGCACATGTCCTTGTGGTACGATTGAGCATCCTTTGGATATATACCCAAAAGTGGTATTTCTGGGTCTTGAGGAAGGTTGTTTCCTAATTTTCTGAGAAACCGCCACACTGACATCCAAAGGGGTTGTACCAGCTTGCATTCCCACCAGCAATGCAGAAGTGTTCCCTTTTCCCCACGACCTCTCCAGCATAAGTTGTCATCAGTGTTTTTGATCTTGGCCATTCTTACAGGTATAAGATGGAATCTCAGAGTTGTTGAACATTTCCTTAAGTGTCTTTCAGCCATTTTAGATTCCTCTGCTGAGAGTTCTCTGTTTAAATCTGTACTCCATTTTTTAATTGGATTATTTGTCCTTTTGATGACTAATTTCTTTGTATATTTTGGAGATCAGATCTCTGTCTGATGTGGGGGTAGTGAAGACCTTTTCCCATTCTGTAGGCTGTCGTTTTGTCTTATTGACCGTGTCCTTTGCTTTACAGAAGCTTTTCAGTTTCAGGAGGTCCCTATTATTAATTGTTTCTCTCCGTGTCTGTGCTGCTGGGGTTATATTTAGGAAGTGGTCTCCTGTGCCAATGCGTTCAAGTGTACTTTCCACTTTCTCTTCTATAAGGTTCAGTGTGGTTGGCTTTATGTTGAGGTCTTTGATCCATTTGGACTTGAATTTTGTGCATGGTGATAGATATGGGTCTATTTTCATTCTTCTACATGTTGATATCCAGTTATGCCAGCACCATTTGTTAAATATGCTTTTTTTTGTCATTTGATATTTTTTTGCTTCTTCGTCAAAAATCAGGTGTTCAAAGGTGTGTGGATTAATATCTGGGTCCTCAATTTGGTTCCATTGGTCCTCCTGTCTGTTTTTATGCCAATACCAAGCTGTTTTCAATACTGTAGCTCTGTAGTAGAGTCTGAAGTCAGGGATTGTGATGCCTCCAGAAGTTCTTTTATTGTACAGGATTGTTTTGGCTATCCTCGGTTTTTTGCTTTTCCATATGAAGTTGAGTACTGTTCTTTTGAGGTCTGTGAAGAATTTTGCTGGAATTTTGATGGGCATTGCATTTAATCTGTAGATTGCTTTTGGTAAGATTGTCATTTTTACTATGTTAATTCTACCTACCCACGAGCATGGGAGATCTTTCTACTTTCTGGTGTTTTCTTCAACTTCTTTCTTCAAAGATTTAAAGTTCCTGTCATACAAGTCTTTCACGTGTTTGGTTAGAGTTACTCCGAGATATTTCATGCTATTTCACAAAAATCAACATTTTTTTGCATTGTGCTTTAACTCCAAAAGTGGAAAACTGCACACTTTACCATCACGTGACAGGTCACACTCAAGCCTGAAGCTCACCAAAACATCACATAAAATCACCTTCAAACTGTGTGTTGAAGGTGTCCATGAAACATGCATGTATTTCAGGTTTAGAATTGAGTCCCATTCTTATGCTACTTCAACATATATATGTAAATATTCCAAAGTCCAAAAACATTTAAATCCAAATCACTTCTGTTCCTACACATTCTGAGGAGAACTCCTGGTCTGAGGCCACACTCTGTCCCTTGATTGTTTTATTACATTTCTGTATTTTTGAAATTTAAAAAAAAAAAGGTGATATAAAGCAATTCTAATTCAGAATTTATTTATTTATTGGTTTTTTGAGACAGGGTTTCTCTGTGAAACAGCTCTGGCTATCCTGGAACTTGCTTACTAAACCAGGCTGGCCTTGAACTCCCAAAGCTGTTCGTGCCTCTTGCCTGGGATTAAAGGTGTGCGAAAGGTGTGTGCTGCCACTTCAGGGCCTGAGTTTATTTTTTAAATAATAGTTTTAAAGTAAATTTCAGTTACTCGGGTCATAATGAAAAGCTCAAGTACAGTCCCCACACACCCGAGAGTGGTTACCTTGTGAACTTCTTCAAACTGGTCACTTGGAAACGCTCTAGCCACTTGACCCCTAAAGCAGTAAGTTCATTTGCAGTAAGTAAGCCACATGACCACTAAATGCAGTAACTGACCACAGCCTGGATTCTCTGCTGGAGAGGGAGGTGCAGTTTAAGGACATGACTGAATCAGTGGAGAGCATTGGAATAGGACTGCCCAAGTATGGTGTTCATCTTCAGAAGATATGAAGGTGGCTGTTAGATATGGATGTTAACCTTAGGTGTTACAGAAAAAGAGGTCTGCGTGTGCCCCCAGGATGTGCGTTTGGAGAAAGCCCTCAGATAGTGGATAGTGCAGGGACAGGGAATCGTCAAGTGGCCTGTGAGTGTGTTGTGTGTAGAGTTCCTTCCACACCGCCCGAATAGCCTCCAACAATGGCCTTACTATCAGCTCTAATCTTTCTGTGTCTAGGTGTCAGTAAACCTGCTGTCGGGACTCTCTAATGACGCATTTTGGTGTGCTTTTTCACAGGATGTCCATAACAATGGAAGCAGTGTCTCTCGGCCAGATTCCTTATTGCTGTATCTCATGAGCCTACCTGATCTCGAGGAAAAGCCATATTTAATGATGACAAGCCTGTCACCAGTATAGCAACAAGAAGGGAAAGGACCACAAATAAAGAAGTATTTAGATTTCTATTGCACAAGGAGGAAGATATCTCCGTGAACAGCCTCTGCTGCACTACCTTTTCCCAAGATGAACCGATACACAACCATGAGGCAGCTGGGGGATGGCACCTATGGGAGTGTGCTCATGGGCAAGAGCAACGAGTCCGGGGAGCTGGTGGCCATCAAGAGGTGTGTGCGTGCGCGGCACCGCGGAGTTTCCGTCTAAATGTTGGGTGTTTGTTTCCCTTTGCTTGCCTGAGAACCTGCAGCATCAGGGAGAGGGTTTCAGTTCAGACCCCAAAGTAGTTTGAGTGGTGAGGGACACTATTCTAGGAAACAGAAAGTTAGCAAAAAGGAGGATTCTTACATGAAGGAAAAGTCTGCATGACTTTAATGTTCTGCTTTATTCTGATACATAAATAAACCGCATAAATCTGAGGGCTCTGCATTTTATGCCTGATGCATTTGGGATAAAAGTGGAAGTAGCGAATGTTTCTCAAAGTTAAACATGGGGAACAAACTAGAACTTACTGTTTCTTTGAAAACAATAGCGTCAAGATAAGGTTGGACTTATAATGTCAAATGAATTCTGAAAAGGATATGCCCCCTCAGCATCCTCAAGCAAGATCAGATACTTTTTAAATTCTGAAATCAATTTGTAAAGAATTGGCATCTCCTATGTACACTTTGGGATGAATGTAATCATTTTATTAAACTAGTTTTCCTGTATGGCTTTATTTCAATTGATTTTTGCTTTAAAGCCATTATGTTAGATCTGTCGTTTGGGAAGTAACAACTTTCTAGAAACCCATCGCACTGCAAAGTGCCTTTGGGGAAGTCCTGATCTTCACCAAACTGATTCCCAAAGCTTCCTTAGAGAGCCTGAAGGACTCTAAAGTGAAATTCTAATTCAATGAGGATACTTTAAAAATTATAGCAATGACACCCTTCATGTCTCATGATGGTTCATAGAAAACTCAGAAACAAAAGAATATCCACTAAGTTTTCAATATGCTTTGTAATACAGTAGCACATGCCCCATGGGAAGGCATTTGAGCCACAGAGAGGCCGTGCAAGGCCATCCATCCATGAGCAGGTGAACAAGGACTTGCACCCAGCTGTGCAATTCCACAGCCCACATCTTAACTCCCTCTCGCTGTCAGTCCCTTACCCGGTTCCCCACATGTGCGCTCTGACTTTACGAGGCCCCGCATTTTAGAAATTAGCCCACATCATCGAATCACTCTCAGTTTCCTGGTGGTCTACAAATCATCAATAGGAGAGTGTATCATTTTCTCCCTTCTGTGACAAAATGCTAGACAGAGGCACCTATGGGCAGAAAGGCTTATTTCTGCCTCATGATTGGAGAAGGGGTACAATCCGTCATAGAAGGGGAGGCCTGGCGACAGAGTGGCCACACTACCTCGGCTGTTCTGAAGTAGACAGAGATGAACTCTGGCGTCAGCTCGCTTTTTTTCCCTTTTTATTCAGCCCAGGATCTGTAGGTTGGGGTCACTCACATTCAAGGTGTGTCTTCCCCTCTTCAACTGAACTCTTCTGGAAACACCCTCATACACACGCACCCAGAGGTGTCTCCTGGGTGATTCTGAAGCCAGTCAAGTTGACAATAAAAATGAGCACAGAGGCCATACCACTAAGTGCAGTCAGTCATGGGCATAGTTGGGTGGTTAGGTTTGGAGGAGGGCTGTTTTGTTTTGAGACAAGATCTCACTATGTTGTAGCCCTGGCTGTTCAGAACTCACTATGTAACCCTGGCTGTTTGGAACTCACTGTGTAGACCAGGCTGGCCTCAAACTCACAGAGATCTGCCACCTCTGTCCCCTGAGCACTGGCATATACCTCCACACTTCGCACATTGTTAATGCGCGAAACAATGCCACACCAGTTTGGATTTAAAGGGGTATTTATTTTAGGGGTAAAACTTACAGAACACCGACAGTCAGGAAAGGAGTCTAGTCGCTGGAGCAAGAGCCAGAACCAAGAGAGCTAGCAGAGGACTGCGGCTCTATTAAAAAGAGCAATAGACCACGCCCCAGTGGGCTGGTATTTCAGCGGCTATTGGCTGACCAGAGCGGAAGGCGCTCCCGCAGCACGTTGTTGTTCTTGTCCTGTTCCCTTCAGTGACTAAACCTCCATTCACACAGAAATATGCTCCATCTGTTGTCTGAGCAGCGCAATTACTTCCTATGCTAAACATTCTACTGTGTCTAATAGGGAAGAGGGTAGAGCGCGAGAAAGGCTCCGGGGTCAGTCCCCGGCCGCCACCCCCCCCCCCACTCCACACCCCCGACCCCACGAAGAAAGCAGAAAAGGAAAGACTAAGTCTGGCTCACCTGTGGGTTTGGTTTTGGTTTTGCTTGTTTGTTTTCTTTTCTCTCCCTGATTTAAGGCATTTCATGATCCCTTATCCAAAGAACTAGTAATGTAAATGTTGTTAGATTAAGTCCTTCACTGAATTTGCTGCCAAACTTTGTAACTTTCGCCCAGTCCCGCTTCTGAGGTATAGGGTTTGGGTTTATCTTTTAAATCCCAGAAAGGAAATTTACACGGGAGACTTTTAAAAAACAGTCCCAGTTAAAGAGCTCACTGAGAAGGGAAGCTCAGGACAGCCATACTGTGCTGAAACAGAGTGGTGGCCCCGACCCGGCACACCTGAGCCCAAACGTGGCACTGTGAGGTGTAAACAGAAAGGAGGGGATTTCCTTCCGGGGAGGAAGAGTGGTTTCCCAAAGTGAAGCCATAGTCAAGAACACCAGAGGTGGTGAAATTTGTTTCTTGCAGCCTTCGCTCCTGAACACTAGCTTTCCCTCATTTATTTCAGGATGAAGAGGAAGTTCTATTCTTGGGATGAGTGTATGAACTTGCGAGAAGTTAAGGTAAAAAAAGTCAAGGCTCCAACAGGACACCATCTCCAAGGACAGCAGCTGAGATCATTCCATTGTAGACCAGTGGTGTTCAACCTTCCTAATGATGCGACCCTTTAATACAGTTCCTCACGTTGTGACCCCAACCATAAGATTATTTTCATTGCTACTTCCTATGATTTTGCTATTGTTATGAATCATAATGCAAATTATCTGATATGCAGGATTTCCCATATGCGATCCCCAAAGGGGTTGTGACTCACGGCTTGAGAAGCACTGTTTTTGACTCTTCCAAATGCCCCTGCATCTGCCCCCTTCCTTTCCATTCCTCCTTGCTCCCATGTTAGTGGGGAACAGAGAATAACCGGGCCGTCTTCTACTTAAAGATGACCTTAAAGCTCACACTCCGGAAGGGAAGGCAGCTTCTGAAATCATGACCTGCCTTTCCCTTGTAGTCTATGCTGTGTGGCTTGGGTGAGTTTTTAGATACTTTGCGTGGAGTCTGACATGGGTAAATCAGAAAGAGACAGGTAGACCTGCTTTGGAAAATGAGGAGGGAAAGTGGCCGGTGGACCCTCTGGGCAGCTACTGTCGCGTTGGTGGTCCCTTTTCACTCAGTACTCTTCGCTTAGGTCATTAATGTTTGCTTTAAATCGGTGCTCCAAGCGCTTTTAAAACAATGCAGATATTAGCACGTAATGTGTTAATGAATCTAAGAGAAATGGACAGTTTACCTGAGGTAACTAGCTAGCACAAATGAGGTCCTGCAGATTTCTGTAAATTTGCTTTAACAATGGCATTGCTCCCCTGCTTTTGCAGTCCCTGAAGAAACTCAATCATGCCAATGTGATTAAACTAAAAGAAGTTATCAGAGAAAATGACCACCTTTATTTTATATTTGAATATATGAAAGAAAACCTCTATCAGCTAATGAAGGACAGGTATGTCTTTATTTTATGAAAACTCTATTTTCCCTGTCATTTTCGCCATGCGTTCCTTGGATCCTGTCAGTGCATCACACTTGATGAAATGCTGGTTTATAACTTGAAGAGGCTGAATTAATTGAACTGATGCAGTTATTTCATCACACGGTAGTGTCTGACACTGAAGAACCAGCTATGAGGTCGCTCCACTCTTCCACTGTAATTCCTAACGTGAAGACATCATACAAACTCACCAGCCATTCCTCCCCTTTCGAATGAAGGGCGTCAGTAGTCTTATATTCAAAAGTGAAGCTGGCTTTAGGTAAAAATGAGGATGTTGTCTTCGTTGTCCTCTCAAGCATCTTATGGAAGAGTTATGGACAAATGAAGAAAAGGGTAGCTTTCAAGATGAGGCAGGGGAAATGGCTCAGTCGGTGAAGGGCCTGGGGACAAGCATGAGGACCCGAGTTCTGATCCTCAGGGGTCACACAGGAAAGTCAGGTGGATGGCTGTAACCCCAACATGGGAGAAGGGAAACAGGTAGAGCCCTGGGCTCATCTGTCAGACAGTCTGGCCAATGAGTGAGCTCCTGATTCAGTGAGAGACCCTGTTTCAAGGAAGAGAGTGTTGGAGGAGCATCCAACCCCAAGCTCTGGCCTCTACAAGTAAATGCTCACATTCTGACATCCACCCTGCCCCCACCCAGAGGGCCTGATGAACTCATTCATTAGAGATACATGAGTGATGAAAATTAATGTTACCAGCCTGAAGCACATTCTCACTCTGATGTTCAGTTGTTGATAATTTTAGCTCATAGTCTGACAGAAATTAATTTGGGGGACCTTACCATGGATACTATCTAAATACCACATCTAAGGTAGTAGCCACCGGCCTCACTTGACTTTCAAGCCCTTAAAATGATTAAATCGAACTGTGCTATAACGCAAAATAAATTATACACCAAGTTTGGAAACTTAGTATAAAAATTATTAATAATCTTTATATGAGCCAGGCACGGTAGCTTCACACCTGTAATCCCAGCACTTGGGAGGTGGAGGAAGGAGGACAAGAAGATGCAGAGTCGTCTTCAGCTCTGCAGCCCCTTCAGGGGTATCCTGGGCTTCATTCATAAGACCAGGTCATCTTCAGCTCTGAAGCATCTTCAAGGGTAGCCTGGGCTTCGTTAAGACAGGGTCTCACGATTCTAAGAATAACGCAGTAACGGCAACAACTGTGTACTGATTGTGGGTTGCAATAAATGCACCTTTTAAACTAAGGTGGGAAGACAGAGGTGAAGAAAGACCAGTAAGAGGATACTAAGAAGTGAAAGGGTCTGGAGTTTCCATGGTATAATAATGGCTGTAAGTAACAATTGCAAATTGCATAGTTCAAAAGATAGAAGCAAGAATTTTGAAGTTTTTACCATAAAGAAATAAGTCTTTGAAACATTAATATTCACTCTGATTGAACATTATATTGTATATACATACATGAAAATATCACATTATATGCATTTTTGTTTTATATTTATATAAATATGCACTTTATACTTACGCACCAGTCAAAATAAACTTAAAATAAATTTTTAATTAAGTTTAATATTTCCTTTTTGCTAAATGTAGCTGCTAAAAAAAACATGGCTTATATTTACCTCTTAACTGTATTTTTATTGGATGGTGCCAATATGCAGTAGAAACTGAAGCATAAAAGGACCTAATACATGCAGGCCCTACTTCTCAAAGTCTATGTAATTGTTTTTTGATACTCATAGTTTTCCAGGGTGTTTTGCTCTTATTGGGACAGTTTAGACTTTAACTCTTGAGTGTTTATGTAAGACATTCGCTTTTGGATCGGAGGTTTTCTGAAACAGCAAAATAAACCAAAAAAAAATCGCTATTTTCCCATTTTAAACCTATGGCATTTAGCACAACTGACTCTTTTAATTATGCCTTAGCCAGCAGAGGCTACGAGGCAGCAGAGTATCAGCCTTCTTCCCTTTTAGTTGGTGACCAGACTATTCATTTCTTCCAGAAACAAACTGTTCCCTGAGTCAGTCATCAGAAATATTATGTATCAGATACTGCAGGGGCTGGCCTTTATCCACAAACATGGTGAGTTTCCTTGTAGTTGCATTGCCCTGTGACTTTATTATCAGGACCACACATAGGGATAAGATCTCATCTGCTAAGTTATGCCTAAGCACACTGATGTTGTCATTTAAACATTATCATTTTTGTAATTGTGTATAGATATCTATTATCTATAAGAGAATTTTAAGACGTTTGATCATCAATCTCCTGCCTTATACCGCTCCCCCAAAACTTAAAAAAAAAATCAAAATCTCTGTTAGGGTGTTTTGGGCAGGTTAGGGAAGGATTTTCTCATTTTAGACAGAAGTAGAAAGTAAACGGTTTTATTTGACACACTGCACGGAGAACAGCAAGCCCGGAGGTAGCACGTACAGTGCTAGGCTGCAGGGGAGCCACCGTGGAGACACCGCGGGTGGTGTGCCTGCAGTTTCCTGTGTTTACACACAGAGGGCAGCAACGTGATTTGGGGTTGTGGCTGTTTTTCTTCTTCATTAGGCTGTTCTGTTTGTGCAGGATGGAGCTGTGGGTTTTTTTGGGTTTGTATTTTTTGTTTGTTTGGTTGGTTTTTGAGGTTATTTTTCTTCTGTGTGAGGGATGCACTCTGGGCCGGGCTTGCCCTGGAGGACCTGTTCCCTTCTGTTCTCTCAGTGACAGTCAGTCTTCCCTCCAAACTTGTTCTGGAGAAGACTGGAAGCCCTTGATGAAGCCGGGCTGCTCATGGGGATTTAAGAATGTGCAGTCCTGTGTGCGGGGGTTTCGTGGTTGTCCTTGACATTTGCATTTAATTATCTCTATTCTCTGAGCGGAATGGAAGCTGGCATTTATTTTTTTTCTGAATCTCTTACTCATTTAGTTGTATGTGATTTTGTTTGTCCATCGAACCAACATAATTATTGGCTCAGAAATCTAATATGTTTGCTGTTAACGAGAGTCTGTTTAGGATCACTGGCCATTTGGGTATTTCGTTAGATTTCGTTAGATGTAGATTGTGTCGTGGTATCGCTGCACTTGGAACCTAGGCAGGCAGTGCTTTAAAGCGCAGATGCTTAGAGAGCCAGGCCTCAAACCTCCACCAAATGTGGTCCTAACCACAGTTCTCCCTAGTAGGGTCTTCAGGATCTGCCGCCCAAGCCCACCTTAGGGAAGAATCCCCTTAAAGCTGATTTTCAAGGAGATCCCTCGCGGCGGCTTCCCTTTTCCTGCCCGTTTCCACAGAGCTGCCCGTTAGCCCCTGCTACTGACCATTATTTTATGTATTGAATTGGTAATAATAGGCATTTTCATTACTGGGTTCTCAAAGGCTTAGCCGCCAGGGATAAGTAAACTGTTAAATAAACAAGGAGATTAGTTAAAATAGGTGGAGCTCTTTTGTCCGGTGGACCTTTCAAACCCGTGATTAAACTCGGGGAATCTCGTGTTAAGCCTCTGAGTAGCAGGAGGAACGAGACTGGCTGAATCAAGCCGAATCAGGAAGCGACAGCCAAGCTTCTATCTGTGCCTCTTCCTCCTTGTCTGTTACACAGTAGTGATAATAGGGCATCCCCATTCCATAATGCCGGGGAATAATAGGAGGTAGTCCCAGTGTGTCCATAGCTGTCCCTCCTATGCATCTGCTGAAGTCACAAATTAAAAACACGTGTCACATGGGCAGCTCTTTTTAATGACCTTCTGTGTTGTGTGCAAGCCCCCTCCCCCTGCTACTTCCTTCACAGAAAGCATCTCTTCCCCTAACCCCATGTTGCTGGTAGGAGGGCTCAGTGCTATTGATATAAACCTGGGGTTGTGGGATGGTGATAACCCACAAGCTGACTTACTGCCTTTCTCCTCTCTCGCTTGTGTAGGCTTTTTTCACAGGGACATGAAACCCGAAAACTTGCTTTGTATGGGTCCAGAGCTGGTGAAAATTGCTGATTTTGGACTCGCAAGGGAATTGAGATCCCAGCCACCATATACGGACTATGTGTCTACCAGATGGTAACAATTATGTAGAAGTTATTCTATGTTGAATAGCTAATGATCTTTCCAAAGGTTCCATATTTGGTTTTTAAAGCAAAATATGGCGATTTTATGTTCTTAACAGAAGGGGACGAATTGGCTCATGGCTATTCCAATAATGAAATAAGAAAAAATAACTTTTCACTCAATTATTCATTCAACAAATTGAATACCCCACCATATGCTAAACATTACTGTACGCAGTGGGAACACAAGGCCATGAACAAAACAGAAGAGAAGTTCAGTGCAGCTAACATGACAGCCAAGACACAAATACGCTAAACAGTATGAGTAACCAAAATCCATGTCATGGTCCCCTCAACACAGGACATTCTACTCAAGGGAAGGCTATTCAGCAGGAAAAAGGAACAGTTTGCAGTGACATACAACACCATGGCTACTTCCCAGAGGTCACACAGAAAGAGAGCTTCTATGGAATGCCGTCAGTTGTATAAAGTACAAGACTAGAGAAAGCTGCGGGTTTAAGTTAGAATAGTGATTGCTTGAGCCTTCGAGGATACCAGGAGCATACCTTTCTTGATATGGTTGTCGGGCCCCTGAGTATGAATTTGTGGAAAATTGTACCTATAAATTTAAGTGCATTTTCTTGTGTGTATATTTGTAAAAGCAAGTGTGTATGTCCATCACATGGCAATACATTATTATAAACAAAACATACAGAGAGGTGATGGGAAGTTGGGTCAGTGAGGAGGGAAAGAATGGTGCTGTTATAATGAAGGCCCACTGACAACAGCTCTGAAGGAGTTATTAAAAACAGAAGCTGAGGGAAAGGCCTCGGGCAGGAGTATGTCTTAATAAGTTCTGCAGAGAGCACAAGGAGTGAAAAAAGGCAGTTGTGGGAAGTGAGGTCAGAGCAGCTGAGGGGTTGTTGGCCACATGGGGCCTTTTGTAGACCATATGAGGACTAGCTTTTTAAATGCATTTATTTGTTTGTTTGTTTGTTGTTTTGCTTGCGTGTTTGTGTGAGAGTGTCAGATCCCCTGGGACTGGAGTTACAGTTATGGGCTGCCATATGGGTGCTGAAACTCGAACCCAGGTCCTCTGGAAGGTCCTAACAGCTGAGCCATCTCTCCAACCCTGAGGACTGGCTTTTGAACCTACACAAAGCAGAAAACCATGGAACAGCTGTGTGAAGTGGTGTGCTGTGCTTGGCTGGGATCTACAGCCATTCCTCTGCCTGCCACAGTGAAAGACTTTTAGGAAGTCAAAGACAGGAGTAGGGAAACCATCCGCCAGGAAGCAAATGGTATCGAGCTGGACCCTCCTGGCTGTGGAGGGCATGGGGTGTGTGGGATTCTGGGTCTGTGCTGTGAGAAGTCAGATGGGGTTGGAGGACCTGGTAGAGAGGAATCAAAGACTCAAAGGTTTTTGTCCTAAGGACCTAAAAAGATAACTCACCATGAAAAACTGAGATGAAGATCTGGAAGCTGATTGCTGGATCAAGGATTGAGATCTTGGGCAAGCGCTGGGCTGGAGTCCTCGGTGCTAAGCAGATACAGCTGGAGACGAGAGGCCATCTGAGGACTGAGTCTAGACAGAGCAACCGACAATCCTGGTTTGCCCAGGTCGCTTCTAGCCAGTGCCATTACCAACTGTTTGGCTGAATTAAGCTGACGGATCTGGTGGACCTCCGCTGTGTGTATGATCTCCTTGAAGATCTAACCTGTTGATGTTAGAGACACACGTGACACCTTGACACATGCCTAAACATGAAAGAAAGATGACTACAATTTCCCATCTCTCCTTGTTCAACATTTTCCCAAAATCTGTAAGACAGGAGTGGTCCTCCTCTAGCTCCTCTGGTCGGGTGTTGGCAGAAGTGCTTGATACGGCTACCCTCTAGCAGGCACACGGAATCCCGGCCACCATGCCACAAGCCTTTGAAATGTCAGTTGGTGACTTCATGGCACTAAGTGCTGCCTGAATATTCTGTCTACATATTATCACATAGCATGAATCTACCGCGAATTCATTATTTGGTGTTATAGGTTATGTTATGTTCCCCTAAAAGATATTCTGAACCTCTAACCCCATGCAGATGGCCTTATTTGGAAATTAAGTCTTTGCAGATGTAATCAAGTTAAACCAAAGTCAGACAGGAGTAAGATGTCTTCTCCACGGCCTGGAATTGCCTTTGCCCTAGACTCTTCCGGGATCACAGCCATTTCACATCCTGACATCAGAGCTGTCGCTCTGGGGCTGTTAAGAGAATAAACTTGCTGTTTTCAGTCATTCAGGTTGCATGCAGTACTTTGTAACTGTAGCCCTGCAGTGAGGGATCCGTGCTTTCTGAAGAAATTATTTGAAAGGAAATCTCCCGTCAGCAGCAGCTGCAGAAACAAACCAAGTGTTCCTCTGGTGAGAAGCTGGCACTTTCCTGTTTGTCAAAAGGAGCAAATGATGAACAGAACACTCCTACTCATTGCCGTAACCACAGGGGCCACTGTTGCTGACGCGGTGCAGACCAGAGTACCCCGGTGTCCTGGGTAGTGTCAGTATGCATTTGGAAAGTTAGTGTGTGGAAGGAAAAACTAAAGATACACAGTGGAGTTGTGGGCATCTGTTAAAAAGAATGAGATTATGTCCTATTTAGGAAAATAGATTGAGCCAGAGATCATTGCATTAAATGATAGACGCCAGATTCAGGAAGATCGGCGAGGGTTGGGGAGGGTGTTGCAGGGCCTTGTCACTTGCCTTTGCTCATTGTCTACATAAGGAAGTATAATGATAGTATGGACATTTTCAATCATATATTTTTTTAAACATTCTTTTTTTTATTCATTTATTATGTATACAATATACTGTCTGTGTGTATGCCTGCAGGCCAGAAGAGGGCACCAGACCCCATTACAGATGGTTGTGAGCCACCATGTGGNTCTCTCTTTCTCTCTTTCTCTCTCTCTTTCTCTCTCTCTCTCTCTCTCTCTCTCTCTCTCTCTCTCTCTCTCTCTCTTTCTTTCTCTCTTTCTCTCTTTCTGTCTCTGTCTCTTTCATTTTAGACCAGTCAAGGTGCCTTAGGCAGGCAAGGTGGAACAAAAGCAATACATCTGTACATAATTAAACAGATGTACCATAAGCAAATTTAACACACACCTTTACACAGAGTAATGTTCTGCAGCATAGACAAAGGTAACCCATCTTTACATAGTTAAAGTGATATTTCACAGCAGTTGAATGCTTCACATATCTGAGCCATGGTCATGGGTTTGATTCTCTAGTACTGGGGGTGTGGTGGGAATTCATATTATTCTAGAAAGTAATAATATTTTTATTCTTTGTGCTAAAAAAAAAGATTGTTTCACTGGTACCCATGCCCTCACCCCCTAGAAGGCAAGAAAAAGTTCGTAGAGAACTCTTAAATCAAAGACACCTATTGTGAGGAGTCTCATCAGTTCAGACGGATGTGTATCAGACAGTCGTGTAGGTTCTGAGGATACAGACGTGGCATAGTGGCACACAGTGTAATCCCAACTACTTGAGGACAAGGTTGGGTTGTAAACTCAAGACCATCCGTGTCAGGTACCAATACTTTGTCTCCCAAACAAAACAGAACAACCCAAACAAAATGATTTGAGACTACACCTTCAAATAAGACTTGACTTGGCTACAAGAATCCTATGTTTCCTTTGACAAGACAGACAGTAAGTATAATAAAACAGCTATGTAGTATGTTAGAAGAAAAAAAATACTGCGAGGTCAAGTCAGACAACATAGTGAGGTAGGGTGCCGAGGTTAAACCTGGTTCAGAAACGTTTGAGCAGAGTTGAAGATGTGAAGGAGTGAGTTGTGAATCCAAGAGAAGAGCATTCCAGATAAGAAACAGCAGGTATGGAACACTTTAGGGCAGGTTTGAACGTGACATCGTTTCAGGCAGAGGTCCCTGTGACTCAGGCAGTAATCCAAAGGACAGTTAGGAGATGTGGACAGAAAGATCCTAGGAGGCTTTTTTAGGCGACTGTGAGTACTTTGGATCTTTTTTTATTATTTATTTATTTATTTATTTTTTTGAGACAGGTTTTCTCTTTGTAGCTCTGGTTGTCCTGGCCTTGAACTCACAGAGACCCACCTGCCTCTGCCTCCAGAGTGCTGGGATTAAAGGCATGCGCCAGGCCCTACAAGTTTTTTTTGATTTTACATTGAGTATAATTGAAAACAAACCCTTCTAGTGAAGATAGTGAAGTAGACCGAGTAGACAGGTCTCAGTCAGGTAAACTGTTGGAGAAGGGACTCAAAGTCTTAGGAGAGCCTAAATGTACGTTTACCTAAGTTATAGCAAAATAAGTACTAAGGTTATTTGCTAATGTTTTCTCCTTTATTATTATTATTATTATAGGGACTTTCAGTTACCTTGATGATGTCCCATTCAAAATAGGAGACAAATTCAAAACACCAGCTAAAGTTGGTCTACCTATTGGCTTCTCCTTGCCTGATTGCTTACAGGTTATCAGAGAGATGCAGGTAAGTCATGAATTTTACTTAGTGTTTAGTGCATTGATAAACTTGGATAAACTGTTCTTACACCTTTCATTTTTTTCTTCTTGCTCCTATTAATGCCTGGTTTACAGTGGTACCCAGACCTCCATTTATTGTTTGACACATGCATAGATTTTGTTTAGCCCATTTCATTATATGTGTGTGTGTGTGTGTGTGTGTGTGTGTATTGGGTCTCAGTGCTTTCCTTGCACTGAATTTGCACAAAACAAATTCAGCTACCCATTTCAGACACTCGCCTCTTTCCTTTGTTGGTGTCCTCATTGTCTTTCAGATAATGTTTCTTTTGTTCTGCTCACACTTAGGTCTCACCCAGGCTGTTAGAGTGGCAGTTGGCTGTGCTGCTTGCAAGGTTTTTCACATCATTTCTAGAATAATGATTTTAAGGCTTTAAAATTATATTTGAAAGTTTATAATTCAATGATTATTAAATCAAACATAGGGACATCAGGTTTCGTCAGAGCACATTCGACCATCTTCATGTTCCGAGTCAGCAAGAGTTTGTTGAGTATACTTTGTGCATTTTTCCTATACCTGGCTTTCCTTGTGAGTTGTCTCTGGGTGGAATAGTCTCTCTCTGACTGTACAGAACTGTGCCTAAATGTTCTCCAGGGTTTCTTTCTCAACTCTCTCCTCTTGAGAGCTATGTTATTTAGAAATGCATGAAAATTATTTTTTTTTAAAAGATTTATTTATTTATTTATTATGTACACAATACTCTGCACCAGACCTCATTACAGATGGCTATGAGCCACCATGTGGCTGCCGGGAATTGAACTCAGAACCTTTGGAAGAGCAGGCAATGCTCTTAACCACTGAGCCATCTCTCCAGCCCCCCAGATATTTTAAAAGGGAAGGAAATCCACTATTCAAGGACAACCCTTCCACTTTTCCTCTCCTGACCTACCTGTGGGCACATGAACACCTGATGGTTTTGTCCATGGTTCTCCCCAGATAACTCAGAGAGCACTCACCTTCCCGATTATCCATATGAAGACCCACCTCAAGCCGCACGGACTTTCCCCTACATTTGTCGCCTGTCAGGAAGTAGGTGTCACGCAAGTCCCTCGGACACAGAAGGCACTTTGTCCTTGGGCCTTGCTGGAAGCTATGAGCGAGCAGCTGACCCCTGCTGCCCATCCACCTGTGACGTTACCCTGGAAACCGCTTTCCCAACTCTGTTTTCTGTTTTCACAGGTATCGTGCTCCTGAGGTTTTACTAAGATCTTCGGTGTACAGCTCCCCCATTGACGTGTGGGCCGTGGGAAGTATAATGGCCGAGCTATATACATTTAGACCGCTTTTCCCAGGGACAAGTGAGGTTGACGAAATATTTAAAATTTGCCAAGTGTTAGGGACTCCCAAGAAAGTAAGTATTCTCCTTGTTGTCCTTTGGGGACCCCTCACTTGCTACTTTACTTTTTTGTTTTATGACTAACTGTTTCTCACTTTAGCAGAGATATGAGATATTTTCAGTTTCAAATAATTTCATACTTTAATAGCTTTCTTACAATTTTTTTTAATTGAGTAACAATAAGGATTGGAAGAAGTCAGAATCCCACCAGATTTGAAGGAAGAAAAGGTGTTTGTTTTTCCATAAGACACGAACAGGGAGAGTCTGTCTAGATCTTCAGTTTGGGCTGATGTTCACGACTCCAAGATTGCCCGCTAAGACTGTCCTGCTCATTCTGTGGGTGCCCTTCACCCCTTCACTAAGCCCTGGGACCCGAGACCTTATTTTCTCTTAGCCTTTTTGTGGTTTCCATTTCGGTCGCTACTGAATTCTGAGTACCTCTCCATGGCTGTTGCCTTTCGGGTAGACCTTATCATCTAAGATGCAGTTAATAAATATAACGTGTTTGTGTAGCTTAGTGAAGCCAGCCCTGGCCTCTCAGTAGACAGGTCAGTATAGATGCTAGGGCGTGAGGTTGACGGCCATTTCCCAACTCTAAGTGCTTTAATGTTGGGTTTGCTCTGTTGGGTGGTGGGGTCTCCACAGGTTGAGGCCTCTTTGCAAAGCTTCTATCTTTATTTGTTCAGCCACCAAGTTGTCACTGAGACTGAAAGCCAGAAAGAGTTTGATATTTTGAAATCTGTAGATGTAATCTTTCAGTTTTACCTCCTCTCAGTTCAATGTCATTTCCATAAGGCATAGGGTCTGGTATTTTATTTGTACATTTGTTTATCTCACTCAGCAGTGAAGTTTTCCCCACATGAATGGTTTCTTTGTCACTCCTGTGTTTTTATATTAATTACAAAAATCCATTTTCTCTTTGTGTATATCCTTAAACAGAGTGATTGGCCAGAAGGGTACCAACTTGCATCCTCCATGAATTTCCGCTTTCCCCAGTGCATTCCTATAAACCTCAAAACTCTCATCCCCAATGCCAGCAGCGAGGCTATCCAGCTCATGACAGAAATGTTGAGCTGGGATCCAAAGAAACGACCAACCGCAAGCCAGGTGAGGCAGTCCTCCCAGGGACAGCTTTTTACAGTCGTGAGGATTATTAAAAATTATCTATTTTATGTGTATGTGTGTGTGCCTCAGTATATGGAGTGTACTACATGTGTATAGGAGCCTACAGAGGCCAGAAGAGGGCATCGGATCCCCTGAAACTGGAGCTGTAGAGGGTTGTGAGCCACTTATGTAGGGACTAGGAGCAGGCTTTTTCTTGGACCACCAACCAGCGCCCAAATCGTGACACGGAGACTTACTATTGGTTATGAATGCTTGGCCTTATCTTATACTTGTCCTGCTAGCTCTTATAATTTATATTAACCTGTTTCTCTTGATCTACATTTTGCCTCGGGATTTTCTACCTCTCTCTTGTGCTGTATGCTCTACTGTTCCTGCTTCTGTCTATCTGGCTGGCAACTGTCTCTCTCTCCCCCCCCCCCCCCCAGATTCCTCCTCCTACTTATTCTCTCTGCCCTCCAAATCCACCTATCCCTCTACTGCCATTGGAAATTCAGCTTTTTATTAGACACCTTTTTAATCAGGTGTCTTAGGCAGGGAAGGTAAAAACAGTAACACATCTTTACATGTTGTAATAGGAGCGGGCTGTGTTCTGCCCGGCTCCCAGCCACCTGGCTACTTATGCCCTGAAATAATTACACGGACACTGTATTTTTTTGAACATTGTCTGGCCCATTAGTTATAATCTCTTATTGGCTAACTCTTACATATTGAGCTAACCCATATCTAATATTTTGTGTAGCATCACGAGCTGGCTTACCAGGAAAGACCTGTGTCTGTCTGGAGTAGGAGAATCATGGCGACTGCCTGACTCGGCTTCTTTCTCCCAGCATTCTGTTCTGTTTTTTCCGCCTACCTAATTTTTGTCCCTATCAAAGAGCCAAGGCAGTTTCTTTATTTAACCAATGAAATCAACACAAAACAGAAGACTCCCATATCATTTACATAATGAAGCAAATGTAGCGTAAACAAAAGTAGCACATCTTTACATCATTAAAGTAATTATCTACTCCACAGCATGGGCTGGGAACCAAAACCAGGGCTTTCGGGAGAGCAGCAAGTGTTCTTAATTAACTACTGAGCCATCCCTCCAACCTCTTAATTTGTGAAGTTTTGCAATTTTACAAAGGCATCGATTCTCAACCCGTGTTTTACCAAGATGAATAAGCACTGAAGCCCTAGATGACCACGGTGTGCAGCAAAGCAGGAGGGGTGGGCGGGTTTGGAGCACATTGCAAGCGCAGCCACTGCGTGATGGTGTCATGGTCCCAACGAGCCAGAAGGGGGCCACCACTGACCACTGACGATAATCCCGTGTGGTGTGATCTGTGAGGTGGGCAGATGCCTGCTCAGGGAACTCTTTGGTTGAGGAGCGGGATTCTTGTTTTCGGTGTACATCAAGAAATCGGACTACAGTAATGGGGGTTTAACCCCTGACTTCCACAAGACAGCAGCATTGTGGCACTGTGTGTCGCAAATCTCAGGGCCTTTAAAATACCATCCCTTTATTTGCCAGAGGCTTAACAACTACCCAAAACAAGATGTTGAATTTTATTATATTCTTTAAATTTAGTATAAATTCCATGTACAAATTGCCCCCCCACACTTTTAAAAAGAATTAACTTATGTGTTTTCTAAAAACTAGATATGAAAACAGAGAGAGAGAGAGAGAGAGAGAGAGAGAGAGAGAGAGAGAGAGAGAGAAAGAGAGAGAGAGAGAGAGAGGAAGCTGTAGAGATGGCTCAGTGGTGAAGAGCATTGGCTACTCTTTCAGAGGACCAAGGTTCAATTCCCAGCACCCACGTGGCAGCTCACAACTGTCCGTAACTCCAGTTCTAGGAGATCCAACACAGTCATACATGCAAGCAAAACATCAGTACACATAAAGTAAAAATAAATGAATCACTAAATAACAAAAATGAAAGAGAAAGATTAACCCAGGCAAATCTGAACACAGGCAGGGAATAAGAGAGCAGTGAGATCGTAAAAGGCCCTGTGACGCAATCACCATAGCAACAGTCCTGACATAGGAAGAGATCACAAGAGACTGCGCATGACTACTTAAAAACCCACAGGAGGTGTGTATAAATACTTGATACCACGATGAGAAAAATGTGGCTACAAAAGCAGTGGAAGAGGGGCCGACAAGATGGGTCAGCAGATCCGGGTACTTACTGATGTCCTGAGGTCAACCCCTAGCACCCACGTGGAGTCATTTATAACTGGGCTAGAGAAAACTTTCAACATGTTCACCTTGCCGATAGTTTATTTTAAAAGACAGGACAAAACCCGAAGAACGTGCACCTGTGTTTTAGCTGTGTGCTTCAGTTGCAGGAGGCGGACTTTCTCCAGGGAAGTTTGTCCTCTGTTGTCAATGTTCTCGGCATTGTCCAGCCGTGTGTTTCCTACAGAGATCCTACTTGCTTGGCTCTCCTTAATACAGAGTTCATGGTTAGCGTATAAGGCCATGGGTTCAATACCCAGAACCTTGACCAAGAAAATCATTGTTAATAATGACGCTCTGCCCTGCCTTAAGAATGCACACAATTTAAACTTGGAAATATTCTGATTAGCTAAACATCGCTGTGATGTGATCATGGTATTTTCTTGCTTTTCCAGGCATTGAAACACCCATATTTTCAAGTCGGTCAGGTACTGGGCCCTTCCGCACACCATCAGGATGCAAAACAGACTTTAAACAAGCAGCTGCAGCCACTGGAACCAAAGCCATCTTTCTCTGAACGGGATCCTAAGCCTTTGCCAAACATACTTGATCAGCCTGCCGGGCAGCCCCAACCAAAGCAGGGCCACCAACCACTGCAGCCTATTCAACTACCACAAAACACAGTGATCCAGCCACCTCCAAAGCAGCAGGGTCACCAGAAACCACCACAAACGATGTTTCCAAGTATCATCAAAACCATGCCCATGGTGAGTAGCCAGGAAGGATCTCTTAGCTGGCATGGCCTGGTGCAGTTTGGGTAGGAAGTGGCCAGAAACCACACATTAAATTATTGATGCAATTCTAACTATGGAGAATTATGGAGTTTGTCCCAAGTCCAAGTCCCTGATTTCCTTGGTTGAGATTCAGCAAGAGATAGGTAATATTTTAAGATGATGAGGAGAAATGTCCAGGATAAAGGAGTGACATTTGTATGCTGCAAGCTTCTTTTAAGAATTCATAGAAGGAATTGGACACTCTAGAGCACTGATCCTAAATATTGAACATTTTCCAAAGAATTTCATACTGTGTTTTACTGATAATGAACACAAGCAGACTAGAAGGTTTAAAGAACATTATTTTTATTTATTTTTAATCTTTGAGGTTATGCTATGATTACATAATTTTCTCCTTTACTTCCCTCCCTCCAAACCCTCGCATGTACCCTTCTTATTCTATTTTAAAATCATAGCCTCTTTTTCATTATTGGTGTGTGTATATGTGTGTGTGCATATTCAGAAATATATAAATACAACCTATGCAGTCTGTACCTGTATGTTTATGTTTTCAGGGCTGACTATTAGTCTTGGACTGCTTCCTGCACAGATCTTTTCAAATATTGTATCTAATTCCTGGTCCATCCCCAGCTCTCACCATCTTAATATGAGCCCTCCCATCTCACACTAATACCAAACCCATCCTAAGGAGGCACTAATTCATGTTTCTAGTATTGTTGTAGAGCATTTTCCCTTCTACTGGAGTGCAAGCTCTGTGACATCAGAAATATGTCCAATTTGCTTATCAGAGTCTAGAAAGTGCCTACTATGGGAAAAATTTTAATATTTACTGAATAAATGAAGAGCCTCCAGGGTCCAGAAGAGTCTCCATCCAGCTCTGAATATTAGAGACTGTGGTTCTCTGTGGCTAGAATAGGAGACTCCATGGCCTGTAACAGAAGGGAGAATGTGGTTCTCTGTGCTGTATAATAGAAGATATCATTCTTCCGGAAAGGCAGCCCTGCAGAAATTTGAAAACAGCCCTGTATCATCTGCCCTCTGGGTGAAACATCCCCAAGTCCCTCTGACTTTTGTTCTGACAGGCTTCCAACCCCCTTCCTCATTCTGCTGGCCACTGAGAATGGAGCTTCCTGAACAAGAGACAGACAGACATACCAGGGAGGGTAAAGCAGGAAAAATGGCTTCCAACCTCCCAAAACTGAAGGGCCATTCCGGTCACTGAGGGTTGCGTTTCCTCTTCCCCCTTCAGAACGTCACCAGATGCTGGTGCACACTGAGAGGAAAGAAAAGTTTGTATTTAATCGAGCAGTGTCTAAGAACTGTACACTGTGTTCAGCCCCTGGGCATATTCACCAAGTTATAGCACCTAACAACTAACCCTTCATCTTTATATAGCTAACGTACCCAGAACTGTGATGGAATGTTCCTCCCATGAAAATCTCTGAGTCTGTTTTGTTACTAGATGTTTCAGCAGATCGCATGTTCTGCACTTCGTCTTGCATAGTCCATCTCTAGGGCTGAAAGAGTTTAAAAGCCCAGTTACCCCCAAACCATCTTATTCTGGCAATCCTTATTTTGGATCCGGGGTTTAACAGTCCTGACGTCTGTGGATTTACTTAGTTGTCTGTATCTTGTCCTGTATCCACATGATGAACAGAAAAGCAGGATGCTCTCGGACAGCAGCGAGAGAACCTTCTAGGCTGGCATCAATCTGCTGATCGCTCGTTAAATTATTAAACTACATAATGATCCACATTCACTGGCCTCTATTTGCTTCATTGTTGAGGGGAGTGTGACAACTCGTGACACCAGTTTGACCGGTGCTCGCGTGTACTTCCTACCACATCTGAAGGAGTCACTGCTCTCTAAGAAATGGCGGCTTATATGACCCACCAGCTTCCTAGAATTTTTACCCTCATCCTATGACAAAGCATTGACAAGGATTGCAAAATTTCTCTTCCTTTTTTAAAAGCCTTACTTATATCTGCCCCCTTCTAGTCTTCCCAAACGTGCAGGGTCACTCTGTACTTACTGACGTGGCTCGGCAGGGGTCAGCATTCAGCTTCACACTAACAGGCAGTCCAGCTGAGGATGGTCCAGACCCAGCTGTGTGGACTCCGTGGATCTTTTCATTCTGATTGGTTTGGAAAGTGTTCCTCCTGGCTGAGTAAATGACGGTGCAGAGGTTGGCAGGGACCAGTTCCTGCCGTTGCCCATCCAGATGTCACCAGCTCTGCGCACTTGTGGGCCATTCTTCCAGCATCCTCATGCCGTGGCTCAGCCAGCCTTCCTTCCACACTCCACTCCTTATTTTGAGCTGCTTTTGTGTTTTTCAGTTGACAGGTCACGTGTCACTCTATCAGTCTCTAGGAGAGCAGCTTACTGTCTGTCCTAAGCTGCAACTTCTTCCTCGTTCCTTATCTCCATTAATAGAATGCTATTCAAAGATAATTAGACTTAATTTTTAAGATTTTAATACACGTATTTATTTATTTATTTCTTGGGGAGGGGCGCTTGTGGAGTTCCCAGGGCAACCCACAGGCATCTGTTCTCTTTCCTTCCTGCAGTCCCCGGAATGAAACTTGGGTTGTCAGGCTTTTCAGCAAGTGACTTACATCCCAGCCCACCCCAGCCATCTCAGAGGCCCTAGCTTTAAAAGTCATTGCTGAAAGACACAGGGACATGACAACCTCAGGGTGCTCCATAAGGCTACTTCCACTTAATGAGAAGGGCAGGAAGGCTCACAACTACATCCCGGTTTTCTAGATTATTCTGTCTATGAAGGGTCACCCCAGAACCTCAGACCTCTAGTACAGGGTGGTGGCTAGTTTTAATTGTCAGTATTATACAATCAACTGGGCCGAGAGTCTCAATTGAGAGACTGCCTAGATCAGGTTGGCCTGCACGTATGTCTGTGGGGAATTATTGTCATTATATTCATTGAGGCAGGAAGAGCCAGCCTGAGACTAGGTGGCACTGTTCCTTGGTTTGGGGTCCTGTACTGTATTGAAAAGGAGGAAGCAAGCTGAGCTTGTAGGTGTAGGTGTGCACGGTTTATTCTCTTTCTGCTCCTGAATGGATGTAGTTAGCTGCTTCTATCTATTTGTGTATGTGGGGGGGGGGGGGCGGTTACCAGGTAGCTGGGTTGGATCTGGGCCCTTGTGTGTGCTACAGATGTGCTCTACCGCTAACCTATATCCCCAGCCTCTTCGCAGTACCTTGTCTATGTTTACGTATGCCTAGACACACGAGTAGTAACCATCCCCCACAGTTCCCAGCAGTACTCAGTATAATACATTTGGAACACATTTGTTGCCTGTGAATTAAGAGCTGCGTGGCGGAGCAGAGCACCTAGGTTTCTGTAAGTACATTCTATGATGTCCGCACAATGACAGTTACCCGTGGATGCATTTCTCAGGACATGTCCTGTCCTTAAGGGACATGTAACTGTAAAGGGAAGGGTGGCTGAGAATTGAGACACTTGATGTCCAATTGCTTGTGCAAATCTTAGATAATTTAGGACTTTGGTGGCTCATCCTTTTTTACCACAGAAGTCAGTCAGCACACTGGGCCATAAAGGAGCTCGGAGACGCTGGGGCCAGACGGTCTTCAAGTCTGGAGACAGCTGTGACGACTTTGAGGACTACGACTTCGGAGCCTCCCATTCCAAAAAGCCGAGCATGAGCGCCTTCAAGGAAAAGAAGAAAGAGACTTCATTTAGGTAAAATTGCACATTCCCCAGAGAAATGTATTTTTATCACGCATCAACTTTATTTCACCCATTAATGCAGTGACAAAGATGAATACTTTCCTCTACAAACCCCGGAAATCTTTATTGATACCTCCAGAAAGGTGAGGATCTTGACTTTCACAGTCATGAATTAGTGCTGTGTGTACATGTGTGTGTAGGGCAAAGTTGGTTTTTGGCCTTTATATTGTTTTTTTTTTGTGGGTTTTCTCTTTTTCTTTTTCTTTCTTTCTTCCTTCTTTCCTTTCTTCCTTATTTATTTATTTATTTATTTGAGACAGTGTCTAGCTATGTTGCCCAGGCAGGTCTCAGACTTACAGACTGGAGTACTCCTCCCACCCTATCTCCCGGAATAGCTCAGACCACAGACCACAGGTACAAACCAGTCACACCCAGCTCACTCTAGTGACTTGTGACCGCCTTTATCCCCACCTAAAGGTCACATTTCTGTGTACAGAATGCAGAGAATCACATGCATAGTTAATGGTTTCCTCTGATGATGTTTAGGGTTAATTATTAGATTGCTTCCTGTTCAAACATTTGAAACTCATTTTCTGACCTTTTCCTGCAAGTTCAGTGTCCAGTGGGTCCTTGTCTTCAGGGCTTAGGTCGTCATCCGGGCATTATTCAGCTCTGATCAGGGTGGGCTAAATTGTGGTGAACATCTTGGGAACGTACTTTCATTTTCTTTTCTGCCTGGAACAGAAGCAGTAAAAGGGACAGCCATGTCACAAGTGAGGAATGTTGGTATTGCATAGTGCAGACACGGGTGGTCATCCCTCTGAAGACACACAGAGGCTGTCAAGGGTGCACATGCATAGATTCCTCTGGTTCCCAGTCTAGACTCACACGTTTTCTTCCCTACAGCACTGGAACTTGGGAAGAACTCCATTCAGTCCCACTAGGTCAAGTTACTCTACTCTGCCACCATAGGTTTTGTGCGGTCCTCGGATGGAATTCTGAGGTGCTAGAAAAGGCAGAAGTGAGAAGCCCGGCATAGGCCACTCCAGAGGCTCGGCTGGAGCTCCGTATACATCCTTCTTCTAAGGAGAAAACCTAGAGGAAGACATTTTGCTGACACCTGTAGTCCCAGCTACGCTGGAACCTGAGGAAGAAAGATACAAAAGTTCGAGACCAGCCTGGATTATATAACTATATAATCTATATAACTATAGATTGGTCTCAAAAAAAGAAACAAAACAACAAAGAACCATCCCATAAAAGAGGCCAAAACAATAACAACAATGAAACCAAACAAAAACAGGCATGATGACACATACCTCTAATTCCAACACTTGGAAGTGGGACAAGGGTGTCAGGGATCAGAACTTCAAGGTCAAAAAGCCACATCTTAAAATAACAACACACACACACACACACACACACACACACACACACACACACACAGAGCCAGCCTCCATATAGTACACACTGTAGTTCCAGCTACTCCAGAGGGTAAGGACCACAAGTTCAAGGCCAACCTGGGCAATCCTGTCTCTAAGTGAGAGAGGGACTGGGTGTAACTCAGTGTAGAGTGTTTGCCTTCTAGGTACTAGAGCCTGAGTTTAATCCCCTGGGAGAGGTGGGGGGGGGGAGGACAAAGCATGAGTAGACCTTCCATAAGTAGTTAAACTATAGTGGAATAAGAGGGAAAGAAGCCAGAAATGGTGGTCCACCTCCAATAAAACAATGCTGCCTGTGTCTAGAGCTCCCCCAGAAGAGGTGGCCAGTGTCCTGCCTTAAACAACCTTCCTAGATAGAAACAACTTTGGTAGGAGGCAGAGATGGCCATGGCTGCCATGTGGTCTTCAACCTTATTAATCCACGACTGCAGCAATTCCAGAAGAGGCAAACTGGATTACAGACCCACAAACTGCTATAGAGGCTCTGCCACATCTCGTCCAACGTCAGCTATGACCCCTGTGCTGACAGAGATATGGAGGGAATTATCACTTAGCAGTCCTGACAGCAAAAGGCCTCGTGGTTTGGCATCATCTCATTCGAGTCACTGAAGGAGGTGGGGAGGTCTGCTGGTTTTCACGCTGTGACTGCTGTGTTGTGTTGACTTTCAAGGCTCCCAGAGTCGGGACCCCCAGGCTCCACCCACTCCAAGGGGGAAAATAGGAGTTTACACCCGGCTGTTTCCCTGAAGTCCGATACAAACTTGTCAACCGCTTCAACTGCTAAGCAGTACTATTTGAAACAATCAAGATACCTCCCAGGTAAGTGGAGAAAATTGACTACTTAATATTTACCACTCAATCCCAGCACTCAGAAGGCAGGAGCAGGAGTATTAGGGATCCCAGGCCAGCCTGAGCTGTCTGATACCCTGGTCCAAAACAACACAAAGGGTTAATGTTCATCAGAGTCTTGATAGGGTAAAGGGTCCTGGTATCTCTGAAAAGAGGGGCCAGGGAAGGAGAAAGCAGAGTCCCAGGACTCTCTGACAGCTGTGCCTACTGCCATGAGCTTCCTGTCTCTGTGACCAATGGAAGTTAAGTCTGTTCAAGGAATACACAGCTGGGAGCTGGGCAGTGGCAGCACACTCGCCTACTATGCCCAGGCCCAGCTTCTATACCCAGCCCCCAGCACCATCAAGAAAAAAGAGAGAAGGAGAGAAAAAACACAGAACACCAAATGATACGTCTGCTTCCCCAAAGCCTCTCCAACCAAAGCCGTCCATTTATTTAGTACGTGCTCAATTTTATTAAAGCAATTGGGCACCCTCATCGCAAGTTTTTACGAAACATAAATTTTAAAAAAGTATTGTTTCCCAAACGATGTGTTGTGTGTGCTTACAAGCTTCTCCCAGCCGCTAGGAAGAACAGGCTAGAGGCCCAAACAGATGGAGAGACTTGTCAGAATGCTATTGCCTGTGTCTGCAGCAGAGGCAGCAGAGGGAGAAGCGGGCGTGATGTGGATGTGAGGGTGAGCCATGGGTCTTGCTGGTAGCTGAGCCTGGGTGAAGATCCTAAACACAACGAAAGAGTAGGTTTGCGTGTGTAGGAGGATGTGATCCCTTGCAAATGTAGAAACTGATGATGGGGGAGAAGAGGAGGGGATGAATGGGGGCTGAAGTCCTTCAGAAAGTGAGAGGAGCCGGGACGAAGTGCAAGCGCTGGGGTTTGTTGCCTTGGAGAGCAGCACAGCACTGGAATCCTCAGTGCTAGCAGCTTTGTAAAGCTTGGTGCTGGAACCATGAGTGTCCCAGGCCAACAGTAAAGGCACGGAGGCAATGGGCATTCCAGAACAGACTCCCGGGGAATGCTCCCCATTGGAAAAAGTGGGGTGGTGGTGTCACATGCCTTTAACCCCAGCATTTGGGGGCAGAGACAGGTGGGTGCCTGGCCTACAGGGTGAGTTCCAGGACAGCCAGGGCTACACAGGAAAACCCTGTCTCAAACAACCAAAATGAAAAATGAACAGAAAAGAAATACACACACACACACACACACACACACACACACACACACACACACACACACTTGGCATTTCAATGACTGAAATTTAGCGCCCTCTGGTGATCTCTCACTCTGTAAGCCTTAGGTCCTCCCTTACTGAAAGGCAAAAGTATGGGGGGGGGGGGGGGGGAACGCTAACGCTTTGTCTCTCAGTGATGTCCTCTGATCTCACCCTGAAACTAAGACCCGGTGCAGGAGCCAGTGTCTCCATGGCTGGACATCAGAAAGACTCATCCATAGCACTTTTGAAATCCTGTCCCGCAGAACCTTCTCTCTCCCACTGTTCACGCGCCATCCTCCCGCGGAGCCTGTTAATTCTGTGCCCTTCGACTTTCCTGTGTTGCCCCCCTTGATACCTTTTAACACAGGCCACAGAACCTGCTCCCTCTCCATCACTCTGTCCTTGCTGCCTCCGGACTGCGCATCTCTTAGCTCTCTCCCCGGTTAGATCCTTGGCTGACCTGGAAGCCTCACTCAGGAGCATGGCACCAAACCTGGTTGTGATTGTGGTTTAGCTTAAAATAGCTTTCCGCACTATTAGTGTGATTTTTTTTTAGAGTGTGCGCATGCGTAGGTTCCCTCCTTCCACCTAGATCAGCTTCAGCTCTCCCAGCTTACTCGACAAGCACCTTTACCCACTGGGCCATCTTACTGGCCCAAAATTGCTTTTTTAAAAGAAGAGTCAGTTACTTCTGTTATCAGCCTTCTTGGGACCATATTTTTCTAAGAAGTTTGGCTCTACTATCCAATGAATTAAAAGAGTCACCTTGATGTGGGAGTCCCCTCTGTGTGATGTAATTACCATTAATGAATAAAGAACTGCTTTGGACCTATAGCAAGGCAGAACTTAGGTAGGCAGGGAAAGCTGGACTGAATGCTGGGAGAAAGAAGGGTGGGCAGAGTCAGGGAGACTCCACGGAGCCACCGCCAGAGTAAGATGCCAAAATTTTAGCTGGTAAGCCACTGCTGCAGGCCTTTACCTTGGTGCTGGGGACCCAATTCAGGTCCTCACATTTGTACTGAGAGTACCTGCCCAGCCACCTCCCCAGGACCACACCTCCTTTGAAGTAATTTTTTTGAGGGGGGGTTCTCTGTGTAACAATTCTAGCTATCCTAGAACTCTCTTTGTAGGCCAAGCTAGCCTCAAAGTCATAGAGATCTGTCTGCCTTTGCCTCCTGAGTGCTGGGATTAAAGGCATGGGCCACCATGCCTGGCTGAGTAAACATTTTAATACAAGAAATTATATCATAGTGCGCCTTCCTTTTTAATCTTAATTTCTTTTAGTTTGTATAAAATATACAATTATGACATGGTCATACGTGTCTAAGGCTGGCTTTGCTCAGACTTGCTTCTTCCTCACCTTTCCTTGCTACTGTTCCTTCCTGCCAGCCCTGTCCTTTTCCTCAAATGTTCCCCTCCCCTTTCATGTACTGCAATACATGCAATAGTTTGCAGATAACTATCAATTATAGCTCCATTTGTAAGTGTTCACCAGAAGCTGGATCCACAGGGATTAATCTTGTAAGACAGAGAAGCTATTTACTCAACTAGTGCTTCCTCAGAGAAGCCATAATGGGCTCTTCAAGTTCCATAGCTCTGGTTTCAAAAGAATCACTATTTATGTCTCATACACATGAAGTCTTCCTAAGGAAGCCAGCGTGTGAGTGGGGAAGCTCACATACCAGGGGACTGTGCTAACTCCATTAGTGACGACATCAACATCAACTCGTGACATCACCAGGCTGAAACCCACAGGCATAGACCGTGTAAAGCGGTCAGCATCCCAGTTCAGCTGAGCAATAATCAAGCTAATGCAAGCAAACTCAGGACGCGCTCAGACCTCCTACACCGAAGTTACAAAGACTCCCTTTGACCACTAGCCCAAAGCCCAAGACAGAACTGACATTTCAGACTTCCAAAGAACATAGTAAAAGCCAACCTGCTCACCTGGTTGGTGGCGGCACACACCTTTAATCCCAGCACTTGGGAGGCATACAGGCAGATTTCTGTGAGTTCGAGGCCAGTCCGGTCTACAAAGCGAGTTCCAGGACAGCCAGGACTATGCAGAGAAACCCTGTCTCAAAACAAAACAAAACAAAACAGAAAAAAACATCCTCCTCCCAAGTGCATCTTCAGTACCTTATCCTTCTCAGCCCCAGGTGGTGGTGAGCTGCAGGCATTTGCTATGGCCTGTAGTGAGAACCTGGGTTTCCCTGTGTCCCAGGTCATGCCTTTCTTTCCTGCTCCGCCAACTGTTCATCAGGGATCTGGCCCAAGTATGCATCTGAAGCAAGTGAAGGACATGGAACCGTGGTGGTTTTGCAGGAAAATGTTCCTCCTTATCTTTCCACGGGGTATTTCATGGGAGGGTAAAGTGCTCATTGCTATTTATACTTCAGGTGGTGAAGCGTGTGCTGTCGGTATTCCAGGCTTGTGTGAGGGCTCAGGATCATGATAGGGTTCACTGAAAGGAGCGAACCTTGGCTGTGCTTCAGCTAACCTACGTTTATGTGTAGACTCGGGTCCCCAAGATGTCTAGGCTGTGTCTCAGCATTCATCTTCCTTTGGATTCGCAGTCACACTCTAACTTTGAACATGACTGCTTCGTTGTTTTTTCTTTAGGTGTGAATCCCAAGAACGTGTCTTTGGTAGCCGGGGGCAAGGATATTAACGCACAGGCTTGGAATAGTCAACTATTTCCTAAGTCGTTGGGATCCATGGGGGCGGAACTTGCCTTCAAGAGGAATAATGCAGGTAAGAGATGCATGCCACCTGTCAGTGTCGGATGCCTGTTTGTAAACAGACCACAGGTGTTGCTGTCCAGTGACCAGCTGTGAGACCCTAGGGGCGCAGGAGGTACACAAAATCACCCGAATCATTCTTGAGCACAGGCCATCTTCGGTTCGTCAGCCCCTCCCTCCCTCATCCAGTGTCCTTCCAGGGTGCTTTCCTAGGTGGCCGTGCCTTCTTAGCAGATGCCCTTTAGTTCTCCCTCCTCACAAACGGAAAAGACTTCTCACTGGCCAAGTCGAATTAACATTGTCCAAGGTGCCAGTCAAAGGGACAGTTGGATACGTTGAAAAACGAGGAAACCCTCTTGAATGGGGAGCTAATCCTTGTGGAAGGTGTGTGGCTGCTGGGAAGATCCAGAGTTTGAGGCCATCCAGGGCTACACAGAGTGCGTCACCTCCCCCCTAATAGTCAAGAGGGTTTCAGTCTTTAGCCCTTAGAAAATTAAAAGAATTTTAATTGAACTGTCTGCTGACAATTAATTAAAAACCATTGTCACAAATCGCTCTGCCATTATGGCCCATTAAGCTGGAGTGCAGAGAATAGTAAGAAAATGAACCTCTGCAAAGTGTTCACATCTACAGGTTTTTCCCAGGCTTCTCTCTGCAAAAGTGAAAATCAAGACAAGAGAACAGAGCTATGGCTGAGGCCTCACCTGCCCCTCTAACAAACATTCACTTGCTGGAACACAAACAACTTGAGAGAATGGGCCTCATTAAACTGTGTTCCTAGCAACAGTTACCTTCCACGCTTAGGCATCAAAATTTATAATGTTATAATGTTATCTTTTTATTAGTTATATGCAATGAATCATTATAATTTAACAATATAGGAAAGCGTATTTACTATGGTTACAGAAAGCTACATTTTTTTTCTAGCATATACAATTTTTGAATGACGAGTTTATACCTTTAAGTCTAAAGTTCTATTTGAATAGAATCTGGAAGCTAAGGTATGATTTAGGAGTAAGGGATGGAGATGAGACTTTAGCCCGTGAAAGGGTGTCAGCTCGTGTGCTTGTGTGTCAGAGCCGGCAGACTTTTATTCAGGTGACATTTAGATTCCATTTAAAAGAGAGATAAAATTTGTTTTATAAGGTCCATGATGGTGGTGAAAATTTTAGTTATCAACAGAAAAGTGGGAAGTTTTAAGTTCTTTAAAATGTGAATAGTGCTGGTGTCCTAGTTAGGGTTTCTACTGCTGTGAAGAGACACCATGACTGGGGCAACCAAGCAAAAACATTTCTTCTTCTTCTTCTTCAGAAGTTCAGTGCATTTATCATCATGGTGGGGAGGATGGCAGTGTGCAGGCAGACATGGTACTAGTGACATCTTGATTATACAGGCATCAGGAAGTAGACTGTGGCACTGGGAGTAGCTTGAGCATCAGAGACCTCAAAGCCCACCCCCCACAGTGACACACTTCCTCTGAGACCACACACCCTCCAACAAAACCACACCTCCTAATAGTGTCACTCCTTATGAGGCTGTGGGGGCCAGTTACATTCAAACTGCCACGACATGTCAGGAGAGTTTGATGGTGGTGGTCACAGTACATGAACAGTCTAGTAAGCACACTGACGTCACATCACCACCCTGGACGTGCTCGCATGAAACCCAGCTCTCACTTCAAATGCAACAAGAGGTAGTTTATTCGTGACCACATGGCTGGGAAGCAAATTCAGGTTGCCTGGGTAACACATTCCAATCTAAGAGTAGTTACATGAGACTTCATCAATTTCAGAAGAAATTCACAATTCAAGGCATTTGCCCAATACACTGGTGGGATGGCAAGTGTGTGTGTGTGTGTGTGTGTGTGTGTGTGTGTGTGTATTTTTGTGCATGTGGTAACAGTTGAAGAGGATGGAACTCTGCTATAGGTTTCACATGCTGTTGTTGACATCTTAGTTTTTGGGTTGCTAGACACTCGTGATCTGGTAAGAATATGTTTTATGGGTTTCGTTAAGTTTAAAGGATGTTAGGTCCGACACTGGGGGTGGGCAATAAATGGCTTTTAAATGAACTACAAAGAGACTAAGACCCTTGGCTCTGGGTTGTGAAATTCTAACTCTCCACAATCTAGAAGTTCTAGTCAGTCATTCACGGTGTAGAATCCTCGGCGTAAGTGTGGTTTGGGTTTTGTGTTTGGAGGTAGCTGTAGTTTACAGACTTCTGTCAAGTTCTACTACCAGTTCCGCTTGCCCATTTAACAAGGCTGGAGCACCAGACTACACCTCTGTAATCCATTTATTTCATCTCAGCGATTTCAAAGTAGTATTTCCAGAGGCTGTGAGTTATACAGATCGGTTCAGATGACGGTGCCAAAGTTCCGAGCGTTTTAATTCACAGTCAGCACTGCAGGGAAGTTGTGACGGCGCACGGGGACGTTTCTCATTGTAGAGCGCTTTCTGGGTCTCCCCACTAACCATCTAACAATTTTCCCTCTGCTCTCCTTTAACACTCCCCTTGCGGCTCTCTCTCACCCACCGTCTTTTAGAAGAAAGCATTATTAAACCGATTGAACACCTGTCATGCTCTGAAAAGTCCGCTGAGAAGCTAGAGGACCGGCAAGGTAATTTCTGGGCACTGTAAACCAACAGACGGCTTTGAGTCACTGCCTCTCTTCTCAGCCGCAGGCCCAAGCCTCTCACAGAAGGCCAGGGGGACCTGCTTCAGGGTCAGGTCAGGGCTGAGGGGGAAGAGCAGCTTTCTCGAGCCGCCCAGAGCGCCTTCTTGCTTTTCAGATTCTCTGTGCTCGCCTTCCTAATTATGCCATAAATTAGTTATGGCCATGTCTAGGAATCACAAAAATCACTCTGTTGAAAGTAAAGAATAGTTTCTTGTTTTGTGATCAATATTTCTAGGATTTAGAAAAAAAAATCCTGGTGTTCCTTTCTTACACACGCACAACCATTGTAAAGAAAACCAGTGTTAATGGCAATGGTGGATTTCAGGGGGCGGGGTATTGATTGACATTAGTTGTTTCTACAGCAAATACCAGCGTCTAGCTCCCAGCCTGAAAACCTTTCCAGTCGCTCATACATAAAACTGCAGCAAGCAAACACCTCACGTAATAAGCCAAGATAATTTAAGAATTGATTGCCAGGTCCGGTCATTCTTCGTAAAGTCTTTTGGCAGCAATACGGCAGTGGATAGCTACCTAGTGCATGGTGGCTTCTAGTGTCTGTTTTGTTCCCATTTTCCTTGTTTCCCATTATCTTTATTCTCAGTTAGTTATTAAAGCCCTTTTCTCCACCTATAAGATGGAAGAAGTGCCATTTCCTTAGCTCTCACTCACGCCTAGTGCTTGGGACATCCACTAGTTACTGCGTTTGCCATGGTGAAGAGGAGGTGAGCAGGCTCACCACGCTCCGAAGTGGCTACCGGATGTGAGCATGGCTTTGAACTTCTTCCCAAGTCTTTTGAGGCTTTGGGGGATGGAGTTCAGCTTGTCTAACATACATGGCACTACAGGCTCAAGTCCCAGCACCGCATAAACCAGGCGGGGTGGCACACACCTGTAATCCCAGCACTCAGGGGAGGGAGTAGTAGGGGGAGGATCAGAAGTTCAAGGTCATCCTCTACTAGTCTCAGACCCACCTTTTGAAGTAACAGGACACAGATTCAGTGAGCACTGGGGATGAGAAGGCTGGCCAGTGTTGGCCACTGTACTTGCTTAAATGCATTAGTGTTAAAAAAATTATACAGATGCACCAGTCACGGGATGGCGCAGCCTCTGGACGCCACTCATCTCCAGAGCAACTCCCTCATCCTGACCCGAATATTCTCCTCTACACCTCCTTCCCCCAAACCCGATTCTCCTCCCACATTGCCCCCTAATGCGTGCCATCCGGTCACCTAGGCTACAAACACAGAGACTCTATCCCCCGCCTCCCTCCCCCCACCGTCCACACTGTAAACCCACCCGGTTCTCTTCTCCAGCTTCCAACCTAATCTCTCCAATACCAGTGACCTCATGGCTGGGCTGTGCCTTTAGATCCTTCATCAGCCCATCCGGCGCCACCTTCAGACTGATCTCGCTAACAATGTTGATGGTGAGACTGAATGGCGACCATTTATTGCCTGTAGCACCCGTAGCTTCTATGAAAGAGCTTTCCTACATATTCAGAGCCTAGAAGCCTATAAATATCTTCAACACACACACACACACACACGCAGGCACGCACACATGCACGCGCGCGCGCGCACACACACACACACACACACACGCATGTGTGCACACACATCCTAAGAACTGGTGTCATCAAAAAGCCTAGTGTGTTCAGGGTTCAGATCCTAGCTCACTGCGAGCCCAGGCAAGCCATTCACTATCAGAACCACAGGGCATCAAAACAGTGCTTCTGAGCTGTTCTGGGACTGAGCGAGGGTTTCCGGGATGGGATAGCATGGTGCCTAGAACACGGTAGCTCATAAAACAGCAGTTCGCATTAAGAAGGGTAGAATAGTAGTCTGAGTCGCTCTGCAGCACCTTAAAAGCCTCCTTCTGACCCGAACCCCCTGATGCATTGGCAGGAACCCTTGGAAGCTACACCACTTACAACCAGACAGGATACTTGCCTTCCTTTCTCAAGAAAGAAGTGGGGTCAGCTGGCCAGAGGATCCACTTGGCACCTCTTGGTGCGACGGCTTCAGGTAAGAGCTATCTCCTCATACAGATTTCCTACTGGAAAAGGCTTGCCCTTCTAAGGTTATGAGGTCTGTTTTCTTGAGTGAGGACAGTTAAATTAGTCTCACGGTATTAACACTTCTCAATGGTTCCCCTCCCACCATGGTTTCTGCCCAGAGCTTGGCCCCAGAACCAAGGAGCATCAGCATTGAGAAAGGAAGGCACAGAGCCCTGTAAGGGGAGAGAGTGAAAGAGGAGGGGGCAGGAAAGAACAGCTAGGGAGGCTGAGGAGCCTGAAGAGCCCAGCCCTGCCCTGGGGATATGGCTATGGGATGGGAGGACACAGCAGGCTCAGTGACAGACTGACAAAAATGTAGTTTGTACACATAGTGATTTCAAGAGCTTTCTAGAGTGGATGGTGTGGTCACCGTCTGCCCTGCCCTCACGCTTTCCTTGTGATGGAGACTCTCCTTCGTGGATGAGGAAGCCAGCAGCGTCTAGCAATGTCACCTGAGGCCACAGTTGAGCCAGGGAAGACAAACACGGAGCTGCTCCCTCCCAAGAGCCGCTTTTACCGCTTTTACCCTAGCGAGGTGTGGGGAGTCTTCAGCACTTTCTGCCTGGTGCTCAGCCGCTCTGTTTAAGAGGCAGGATTCAGGATGCAGTTTCTCCCCCTTGGTTTTTGCTAAAAGAAGCAATGTCAGATGACAGGACAGTTGGTCCCTCCGCCTCTGAGGTTGTGGTTAATTGGGGTCGGCTTGTGAAAGCCACATGCAGAGGTGTGCTCCGGAAATGGAGGGTAACAAGCCAGGCAGAGTAGTATCTGCCTCAAATTCCAGTGCGTGGGAGGCTGAGGCAGGAGGGTCAGAAGCCCTAGGCCTGCCTGGGCTGCATAGTAAAACAGAGGAGAGAGATGGCAAGTGTTGGCTCGGAGCCCTCCAGATTTGATGGTACATAACATTCTCTAAATCATTTTCATTTAAAATAGATATCCTCTGAGAAGCATCTAAAATAAACAGTAAGGCAGATGACCCCAGGTTTGGTTTAGGGTTCCTTGTTATTTATAAGTTCAAAATGCTCCTCCCACTGTCCCAGCAGGACCTTGCGCTGAGGTGACTGTTTAGACAAGCAGCCGAGGCAGCTGGGAAGGGAGAAGGCAGGGGCGACTGGTTGCTCCCACCTGTCCCCCGTGGGCTGCTTTCACGGTACTCATTTGCTGTAGCAGGCCGTAAAACATGGTCATTCCAATGCCTTCTAAACAACACACACCCATGTCGCGAGCACATTATACCCAGCGATGCATTTTAGGAAGCCCCGAGAGTTTTAGGCTAGTCTTACAGTGAGTCATTCACCACGACTAAACATCCTTTTTTGATACAAACAGCAAAACGTGATGTTTAGAAGAACTTTGCTATCTGGGTGCTCACTTTTAGAAACCTAGAGCGGATCTTTTATTAAAAAAAAAATAAAATAAAAGGCTCTTCTGTGTCGAATCTGTGAGATCACCATGCATATTCCTGCTTTCCCTTTTTAAGGAAATTGCTCTCACCTCTTCCTTTACTCTGCTTATCAGCTTTCCCTCCAGGTGGTGATAGAAGGAGAGGCAAAAAAAAAGAAGTAAACATTGCCCGCTCCCAAGTGGTGCATGCAACCCATTAGGAAAACACTGCCTTCCAGTGCCCCACCAGAAACACAACCAGGTCGTTACCGTATTTACTCGACTATTCCCTCCTCTCAATAGACGCCCTCTCGCTCTCTTTCCTTACCCTCAAGTTTCGCAAGGAAAAAAAAAATGAAGCTAATGTCTTCATATCTTCCCATTTAACCTCTCTTTTCAAAGCCCTAATATTTCCTCATTCCCTGCCTTGACGAACAAGACCAGGGGGCGTGGCCTGTGAATACAGCCACCCACAGAAACCCGGGGGCTGGGTGACTGTCCTGAGGAGTCTATTCGTACCCAGACAGAGAGGGCAGCCACAGATCCAGGAAATGATTCCATCTGAGTTGAGCTTGGGGAGTTTACTGGGGGTGACCCCGGTATCTGGACCATTGAGAAGGCCACCCAAGCATAGGTGGCCAGTGCTACAAAGGCTGTGTCACTGGGTTTCCTGTACAACAAGCAGGTCGCTACATGATAAGTCCCCTCCCCCCATCCACCCCCCAACTCCCCAGCTCCCACCCCCCATCCCCTCCTCCCACCCCACAACTGTTTCTGGGAAGGCCTGTGGGTCGATTTCCAGGAGACTCCAGAGTCTTACACCATTCTTGTGTTTCCTCAGCCTCTCTGAGCCTCCTCTCTGCTATCCGTTCACAGGCTCCATACTCATGGCTCCATTTGGACCTGAGGCCACCTGTGTGAGCTCACTACCATATTCCAACAGTTATAGCTTCCTGGAAAACGCAGTGCCTTCATTGGCCCTTCTAGATACATACAGCCCTGGCTTACGTTAGGCAGCTGATTCACTGAGTCCAGTAAGAGCAGTATGAAGTTGCCCGCCAGTCCACTGACAGCATGCCCCCCTCCAACCCAAACACTATTCTATAGCGGTCAGGATGCCAATCTGGCCCAGGGCCTTGCTCATGAAGATGGAGGCCAACACCTGTTGACCACAGGCCCACGTGGTTCCCTCCTCCACTCTTAACATCACAGTGATGTGTAAGAAAGGCTGGGACACCAGGCCAGCAAAGGCATCACAGCTGTGTGGAAGGGGTGGAGTGAGCGGGTGCATCTCAGCACTGATGCTCCAGCGTCAGCAGCTGCAGCAGCTGCAGGGTGGGAAAAGATAGATAAAGCCCAGCGCAAAGACTGGCACTCTCCTCATGTAGACGGCCCGGGAAGCCTGGCTCGGCATGGAATGAGGAGGAACCGAAGAGGACATAGTAGTTCCCTGGATACTAGCTCCTGGATACTGTAGTTCCCAAGGACTTGTGCCTTGGTCACTGGAGATTCTCAAGCAATTCCAGCTCGTTCAGATATCAAGTGTTTAACAAATTTTAAATCTCTCAAATCATGGATAATAACCCACTAACAATGGACCAACCTCTCTCACAAATCACCACACTGTCAATTAGATGAATAAGATAAACCTTGTGATTAAAGATTAGGGCTCCTCTAAAAATTACTGATTGGAGCTGGAGAGATGCCCCGTGGCCAAGAGCACTTGTTGCTCCTGAAGATAATCCAGGTTCAATTCCCAACACCCACGTGGCCGTTCACAACCACCTGTAGCTCAGCTTCCACGGATTCTGACGCCTTCTTCTGACCTCTTTGGGCATTCAACACACATGGTACATATACACAGGCAAAAAATTCATACACACAAAACAAAACAGATCTTTTTTAAAGGCTGCTCTTTAAGGGTTTGTGTGATCACACATGGTTTTACCCATTAAAAAAACAATGAAGTTTGTGGATTTGGGTTCTGGTTCACTGGCAAAGCTCTTGTCTCTCTATGTGTCTAATGCCTGATTTCAGTTCCTAGTACTATAAAAAAGGAGAAAAAGAATGGGAGGGAGGGAAGGGAAAAAAAGAAAAGAAAAGGAGAGGCTGGAGAGATGGCTCAGAGGTAAAGAGCATTGAATGCTCTTCCAGAGGTCCTGAGTTCAATCCCCAGCAACCACATGGTGGCTCACAGCCATCTACTATGAGATCTAGTGCCCTTTTCTGGTGTTCAGGCAAAACATGCAGCCAGAATACTGTATACATAATAAATAGATAATAATTTTAAAAGAAGAAGAAGAAGAAGAAGAAGAAGAAGAAGAAGAAGAAGAAGAAGAAGAAGAAGAAGAAGAAGAAGAAGAAAGAAAGAAGAAGAAGAAAGAAGAAGAAGAAGAAGAAGAAAAGGAAAGGAAACAGTGGAGCCAGATGTGCTAGCACACACCTTTGATCTAGGACTCAGGAGGCAGAGGCCGGCAGAGCTCTGGGAGCTCTAGGTCAGCCTGATCTACATTGTGAGTTCCAGGTCAGCCCAAGCTATATAGTAGTATCTGAAAAAATTAAGAGAAATCAAAATTCTAGATAGCACATTTTCACAGAACTTTATATGTACAGCTTCCATGAAGCCTGAGTTCCACACAGTTCCAAGTATGTCTTTAGTTGTAATACCATGTTAGAATGTTATTTAGGATGTGAGATTAATCACCACACCAAGTGCTGCTGCTCACTGACTAAGGAACCACGGATGTCTCCTGTTTAGCTAAGAGTGGCAACATCTGAGTAACGAATCAGAAATGCTAGCTCTTATGCCATGAAAAATTCCAGTAAATATCCATGTAATAAATACCCTACATCAGTGCTGGGAGAGTAAGGATGAACTGATCCTGACTGAGGCCAGCCTGGGCTACGTAGTGAGTGTTCCAGATCAGTCTGAGCTACATAGTAAGAACTTGCCTCCAGAGAGAGAGAGAGACAGAGACAGAGACAGAGAGAGGAAAAAGAAAGAAAAAAGAAAACTAAATGCAAACCTTCACATTTGCTCCACGGCTTTCAAAGATAAATCCACACTTTCCTACAAAGCAAAGATGAATTGCTTTATTTTGAATTTGATAATCAAATAAATGAAATTCTGATTTCTTTCAGAATATGCCTGGAACACAAAACCTAGCCGAGGCCCGTTTTCAGGACGAACTTACAATCCCACAGCAAAAAAAGTCAATATCATGAACCGCACACAGCCAGTCCCCTCGGTGCACGGGAGGACAGACTGGGTGGCTAAGTACGGAGGCCACCGGTAGGAGGGGTGGACACCCTGAAACATCACTCCGCAGAGGACTGTCCAGCCCCTGACCCTGGGAGATGTCTACAGTCTATTTCTACTGAGCCCAAGAAACACACCACTGTGGGTACCTCAAAGAGCAGAAGTCGGCTCCCGTTTTCCTCCTTTCCTGGAAATGCAATGAGTTTCCTTACTCGTGGCCCATGGTGCTGATGCAGCACCGTGCCGAGGACTTTCGTGCGGGATTTTACAGAGTATTGAATAAACTATTTGCCAAAGTATCAAGTATTTGATCTACAAATTACTAGACAAGTGCATAAGCTTTTATAGCTATGACTCTGGGAAGTAAGGGTAGAGAATTTCATTCTTGCTTGCTGCCTGTTAGCCTAAGCTGTTGTTCTGGTCACTGCAGAGACCTAGCGGCCTGAGCAGTTGGCATAGTGGGAGGCAAGCCTCTGGGTGGACTTGGCGGTGGCTCTCTCCACCTCGGCAGTGTCAGGAAGATGGTAGTTACCTTTTGGTTTTCTACATTTGGAACTCAGAGAGGAGTGACGGGGCAACTCTTAGCGGGAAACCAGCTTCTCTCCAGCCTCGAGAGACTAGCAGAGTGTGCCAGGCTGACGTGAGCCCTGTTGCCGGATCTTGAGCAAACTGAACTCAAGACGACCACCTGACTCTGTGGCTGGTAAGTTCTACATTGCTCACACCAGGGTTCTCGTCGTCTCATCATTAAGAACGTTCTGGAAACCATATCTGATGCTTGTTCATCTGACTCTCCAACTCTTGATTCTGTGTTTCTACCGGACACAAAGGTAAAGTGTGCCAGCTGGCCCCCAGGCAAACCCTGGCTGCTGCAGGTTCTGATCTTCAAGTTCCAGCCACAGGGCGAACATGCTCAATTGCCATGGCAGGGTTTCGTGTAGTTCATTGTCCTTAGTTTTGTTACTAAATTGTTTTTTAATAGATATTTTGAAGTTGGACTATTTTAAACCTGCCACTCGCTTGGCTGGACATGACTAGTACTGTATATTCTTTTGAAAGAATAATGTTATTGCCTGCTGATATTTTTATGTATGTCTGGCTTTGTAATAGATGCTGATATAATTGACATCATTTTGTGGGCATTGCTCATAGGCATATTATCAAATTATATATTTTTGTATAGAAGATATAGCTGTTCATATTTACATGTTTAAAATGTTAAACTTGGAATGGTAATTTATCCTGGTTATGTGTATTTGTACAGTTTTATTGTCTCAGAGTTAATAAAAATTCCTTGGTGTTTCTGAGAAACATGGACTCTGATTACATATAAGGTTAACTAGTGTTTTTATTATTAAACTTTATTATATTCTGTGGTCCATTTTGTTGTGGTTATTTTTCATGTTTTTTTTTTTAAGCAGCATATATGTTTGGCATCGTTGGGACATTTTTGAACAATGTGTTTCTGTGGCTCTCCTTTTCCCGTCTCCCCTATCCCTTAGCTGCTCTTCCCACCCTGTCATGTCCCACGTGTCCTCTGCCCACTCCCACCCTTCCTCATCACCTGCCAGTACCCTCTCTGGGTCTCCTTTCTAAGTCTGTAGACTTTACCAGCCCTTATACTTTTGTGTACATACATGTACACATTATAGGCTAGGAGTCACGTCGGAGGAAGAACGCGCAGTTTTAGCCTGTGTGTGGCCCCTCTTGGTTGATATCATACTTTCTCAACCCGTCCATTTTCCTGAAAATTTCATTTTTTTGGTTATAGCTTATTTTCCGTCTCTACAGCACACTTTCATTTTCCATTTGTTAGTGGTTATCTAAGCTGGTTTCGTTTCCTTGCCGTCATAAGTATGGCAGCAGTAGATATGTGTGCCAGTGTCCCCGGCAGGGGATGGGTCCTTCGCAGGGGTTGTTGCTCAACTTCCTTATGGAAGTTTCAGGTTTACACCCCCCCCCAACTTTCCCTATTATCAACATCTTGCATCGCTGTGGTACTTCTCTCTTTCTCTCTCCCCCCTCCTATGCTGGGGATGGAACCCAGGGCTTTACACATGCTAAGCTACACTAAGTCATACTCCCAGGCTTTAGAATCTATGTCTCTTAACTGTTCTGTTTCTAGAACGCCCCATCTTTCACTTAGCAATTGTGCATTTAAAGTTCCTACATATGTTTAGCTCCAGAGCTTTTTTATATTTAACTGTGAATCAAGTTTTGTTGTCACATACTAAAGGACATCTTAATTGATTCCACAACCGGGCAGGGGAATTGCAAGTTCAAGTCCTATCTGGGCCACAAAACAAATTCAAAGCAAGACCTGACATCAAAATCAGTAAAAGCCTGCTCCATGGTAGAGTGCTTGCCTGGCATGCACAAAGCTCTGGATTCAAACCAGTGCCACAAAATGACAAAAATAACGTCTTTTCTTTCTTGTTGTTTTTCCTTTACGAGACCAACAAAATCACTGTGCAGTAAACAAAAAGCACGCATGTTTAGCTAAGATGTGCCTAGGATATGCAGGAACCCACATTTGAGCCTTAGCACCACAAGCAATATTCAAGCTGCGAATGGTGGCACTCACCTGTAGCCCCAGGTACTTGAGAGGCTGGGGCAGGATTACTTGAATTTAACTGAACATGGCCAGCCTGGACAACATGAAATAACCATACTCAAGTTACTTCAATCTGATTGATTCCCCAGAGAATGGGCCTACACTATGCACCACTCAACTGTAAATGATTTTTTTTTTTTAATTGCTGATGTCAATTGATTTGGTACAACTACACGTGGAAGGCAACCACTATGACAAGGGCTATAGAATCATTTCATCTTTTTATTTATTTATTTATTTATTTATTTTGGTTTTTTGAGACAGGGTTTCTTGTAGCTTTGGAGCCTGTCTTGGAATTAGCTCTTTGTAGACCAGGCTGACCTCAAACTCAGAGATCCACCTGCCTCTCGAGTGCTGGGATTAAAGGCATGTGCAACCACCACCCAGCCTCGTTTCAGATCTATTAAAGTTTTCAAGACGGCATCATCAAGCACCTGTCCTTGACAGCAGTCACTCTACCGCAGGACGTGAAAAAAGACCCAGGGTCTCAGATGAGAAACGAGTCAGTGCTCCAGTACTAAAACATGCAGTGCACAGTACAGTGCCCTGATCAGCGGCACAGAATTCTGGGCAATATACTGCAAGAAGGCGAAGTCCTGTAACACCATCACTCCAGAAAATGAAACTGTGAGCTCGATGCCACCGTGGGGTATATAGAAAGGTCCTGCCTTTAAAAAGACATGCATGTCAAGACATACCCTCTATTATAAACACAGTGCAGATATTCAGAATCGTATTTAAGGATGATCTGGATGGCAGGCACATCTCTAATCCTAGCAAGGCAGTGAGCAGAGGAAGGTAGCTCAGGCTCTAAAATGGAAGGTTGTAGTTGCAGACACTAAGCCTGCTTTCAAGACACTTAAGAGCAGATGTGAGGTTAAGTCCCTGTTTGCATGACAGTCCTACCTTAGAAATTCCCAAAGGGTTTTGTGTATTTTGGTTTTGGGTTTTCTTTTTTTTTTTTTTTTGTTTTTGTTTTTGTTTTTTTGAGACAGCATTTCTCTGTGTAGCTTTGGAGCCTGTCCTGGAACTCACTGTAGCCCAGGCTGGCCTTGAACTCACAGAGATCCACCTGCCTCTGTCTCCCAAGTGCTGGGATTAAAGGTGTGTGCCACCACCACCCAGCTCACAAATTATTTTTAAAACAAGCTTCCAGACAATGTTCAGTCAAACAATAACCTTCCTTGGTCATTCCAAACGGGGAATCCCTAAGTATGACGCTCACGGATCCCCTCGTGGCTCCTCACTGTCCTGTTCTCCACATCCCAGGCAACATCCCAGTCACTGACAAAGAACACCCGAGAAGTGTTCTTAATAGCAAACTTTATTTTCACAGGAACATCATTTCATAGCAGACCTATACAAAAGATCCCACATCACAAATGTCACCGAGAGATTCCGCACACTCTGGGCAGGCCTTGTGGCTCTGGGGCCCCCCCCATGTTGACATCCTTGTCTACTGGTCCAGAAAGGAGACATGCCATCACACAAGAACGAAACTGCATGAAGGCAGCATCTGCTCTCAGGCTCGACGCTCGCCACCCCTGACCAGTTACAACAGCAAAAGCTCACCGTCACCTCTGCGTGCTCGGTGGACATTTGTAAAATGTCAGAATGTGTAAATACGCTGCACTTTTTTCTTCAGACATTGTAAATGTGGACATGTGGGGAGTTTCAGTTCTTCAGGGGCCCAAGCGCAGGTGTGGCTACTACGGATGAGAACCCAACACACTGATCCCAAGCTTGGCAACCATCAGCAAACTGTTCAAAGAAAAACAAGTGATCAGGCTAAGGACATACAGGTGAGTGTTGTTTCAAAGGATCAAAGGCTGCAGGTCCCGCTCAACTGTGTGTGAAGGGAGGAGCTGAAGTAGAGCAGACTGGAAGAAAACATCTCCTTCCGGGAGGCAAAGAAAAACCACAGAAGTCTCACAGGGACACACAGTACCCCCAGACCAATGCCAATAATCTGGAAGAGCTGAGGAAATGAGGGGAAGAGAGAACAAGGCCTCAGAGGTCACAGGGTTGGCCAATTAATGGCAGGTCTCCTGCCTCCCAGTCTAGTGTTGTGACCTTGGCCTATGTTTTCTTTCCAGTGTTTAAGACTTAGGTCAACAGCATAAACAGCCAAAGACAAGCAAAGTATCTATCTTCCCGAGACAAGCAAAGTATCTATCTTCCCGAGACAGGTTTTGTTGTTGCTTTTGTGTTTTTTTTTTTTTTTTTTTAATTCTCCTACCTCCAGAATATGTTTATTATACTTAAGAACTTGTCAATTTAAGACAGTTTCACAATTAAATAGAAAATGGAATTCAGTAAAAGAAATTTCGTTTTAGAAAAACTTTTAATACAGGACATTCAAGTAACTAACACACAGGGAACTAACGCGGACAGTCTCACACAGCCACACCCAGGGGTTTGCTCAGAGGCTTGTGACATTAGTACTGGAGTCTAGGGCAGTCCACAGAGAAAATTCAAGATCATGTCTACAATGAATGAAGTCCTAAATCAACTACAAAGGCTTTTTTCCACTTGTGGAGAAAACTCCCTCTAAAAAATGGGAGGTGAAGTCTAGGATCAGGCACACTGAAGTGAGCACATTTCTGACCAAATGAAGTGTCTTGAGCAAAAAGCCAACCACGGTCTGGGTGAAGAGAAATGGAAAGGCAAGTACCTGGCACCTGCGATTAGACCTGCAGGCATGAATTTCCCGGAGTTGTAGAACCTCATCCCCATAATGCCAGCCAAGGTCCCGGATGTAGCTGAGAAAGAGAAGTCCAACAGTCAGCACACCCTCCATGCAGGGGAGGAGTGAAGTCCTGCCTCCTTTTCGAGGTCCAGACTTCACCCTATAATGGTGATGGTGGTGGTGGTGGGGAACACTGAGCTTCACTGCTGCCCACAAGAGTCAGGTCTAAGTACAAATACTGGCCACATTCTGCTATAGTTGACTCAGGACTGTTCCTTGAAGCTGATATTCTGAGTGCTTGGTTCTCATCTTAGGGCACTCCTTTGGAGTTTATGGAGTGGACAGAGGTAGATCAATGAAGCTTTGAAGGCTACATCCACCCTAGGTCTCCAACCATATTGTAGCGCACAGAACAGGCACTGCGTTACAATTACCTGACTTCCCAATGAACTTGAATACTCCCCAAAGGCAAGGTCTGTGTCTGACAGAATTAACTGTCCATAAAAAGGGAGAGACGCTCAACTGGGGAAAAGGCTACGTGGACTCAGGGCCTCATGGGATGTGTAAGATTTCTCTTAAGTTTCAAGCAAGCTGTCTTGAGTGTGAAAGCTCAACACACTGTTTAAAACACATCTCACCGGGAAAATTAAATCCATGTAGTATAAAACCCTTCTGCATTCTGTATACAAAAGGGAAACAACTCAAGGTTCACCACCGTGAGGCCCATCTATACCTCGGCAGAAGCAGGTGACTTGGCAGGAAAAAGAAACTCGCCACACCTGCCCAACAGCGTGTCAGAACCAAACAGAACACAGCTGCAGAGTCTGAGGCAAACCTACCTAGGAAAACCCACACATTCCTGGGATCCTGGGACAGCTGGTAAGCACCAAGGCCTGCGAGGCCTCCAAAGAAGAGTCCGGCAGCCAGGGATGGCACACTGCCTGGGGAGAAGCAAACAGGCATACATCTGGGTTGTAATGTCGCACATTACAGATGGAATCTACGAGACTTCCCTCCCCTCCAGAGTAAAAAAAAACTACAAAAGAGCATTCCCAAGGCTCAGAGCCACAGGGCTCCCAAAAGAGGGGAGTCTACCAGAGAAGATGGGATCTTACCATCCCCGTTGGGAGCTACTGGGGGCTGTGGTCCCCTGGACCCTGGATTCCCTGTGAGAGGCTTGTTTTCCTCTGCTCTGAGCAGCCTGCAGCTGCTCTGAGCACAAGACCCTGATGGCAGGTTGGTGGGTCTGTCTGCAGGTGAAAGAGCCCGAGAGCTGGGGCGTGGCCAGAACCCTATATAAGCTGCCCCTGGACACAATAAACTCAGTATTCTTGTATCAAGCGTGACCCGTGTCTATGTCTCCATCTCTCTGGGTCTGTGTTTTTAAGGCTCTCAGCCCAGTTCCTGGCTTGCGTACCAACTTGTAGCAGCACGGGAGCTACGGTGTAGCCTCCACGCACAAGCGGAGGCCCTCAGCGAGATCAGGAACTACGAACCCCTGAGAGATCGCTCATGATTATATAGAAAAGGGGCATTCTTGTATCAAGAATGACATGTGTCCTCGTGTCTCTGCGCATGTGATTTTAAGTCTCAAGCCTGGTTCCTGTAGTGCAGGCGCTACTGGACGGTCAGTTTTTACACACCCCAACCCTCACTCGTTCAGGAGGGGGGGACTCAATACAATGCTTGTCTAACCCACACAAGGCCCTGGCTTCAGGCTGGTGTTAAACAGATAACACAGACTGCGTAGAGACAAGGTTTCCCTCTTGAGGAGCTGACAGTGCACTGGGATCTGGTGTATGGCAAAGGGTGATAACAACCACCCACTACCACCTCTGCCTATCTGTAAACAGAAAAAAAGAGAAAAGAGATGCCTGGCTCAACTTACCCAGATAGCCCAAGGCCAGTGCAGGAAGAGCCAGGAGCCTGGCTATGCAGGCTGCACTCAGGGGCCTAGCAAAGCCAAGTCGAGCAAAACTAGGCTTTGAGGACCCTGGGGACCCCCATTTCACTGGACTCACTGACAGTCTTAAGAGTAACAGGAAGGGCTTACCTGCTTTTGCATAGCCAATAATCCCACCAGTGGCAACCAGGGCTGCATAGCCGAAGCCAAGATAATGTAAAGGCACCCTGGAACGGCAAAAGGGAGAAGCCAGTGACAAGCAAGTTTAAAACACAGCACAAAAATCACAGTGTGAAGCTCAGGCTGGCGATCCGAGTCTGACTGGATTACAACAGGGCAGAAGGAGAAAACCAGCTCCGACAAACTGTCCTCTGACCCCTGGACACGCAACATGACACTTGTGCATCTTAAACTATGTTAAAGAAACATGGTTTTTAAAATCACTGGCAGGGATTAAAAAAAAAAGTCATTTCTAGCAAATCTTGTTACTGTATGGACAGAACTAGAGGCTGGGTGACATGCCAGAACTAGCCAGAGGTCAAATTCGATTCAAATCCAGGTCAAAGGCCACTAGTTCACGGATCATGCCACAACCCAGGCTGCCCCTAGGCTGTGGCGGGCTGAAGGCTCCTGTCGCATGCTCTGGTTTCAGAAGCTCCGGGTGGTTCTATTCCCACACAGTGGGCACTTACAGTGGGCCACTGTCCTTCTGCATTGTTCAGTCGCTTTGGAGATCACACCAGGCCTGCACCTGTGGGGGAGAGGTCAGAGCAGTTAGAACACTCACGCCTCTAACAGAAAGAAAAGAGTTCAAAGTACAGCTCTCCGTAGTAGTGCAAACAGGTCCTTGGGCACACACACAGCTTCTGGTTCCCCTTGATATGCAACCCGGTGAAGGTAACTGGGTTAACGGGTAAAGCCTTCCTTCCGTATGAACGGAAGTGCTGGAGAGGGACCAAGTATTTCTACAACCTTCGCTATAGCACAGGCCCACAGAGGGCCTCCTTCTCCTGCTTGGTACCTGTCCACAGCTGACTGTTTCAGCAGTTAATTGAGTGGTGGCTAAATCAGAACCCAAACGGCCTATGCCTCAACTCTTCTAATCCTCTCCGAGGGTCAGAATGCTGCTTCCCCACAGATGTCAACACTCATCTTACAAACTTTTAGAAACCCTTGGATCCGACACTCAACTCCTGTTAGGCTGGAGCGAGGGACAAGAAAATGCCCGGGAGCCCGAGCCACAATTGCACTGGGCGCCACACGCCGACAAAGGAACTAACTCCCGTTCTCTCACAGAACAACCCTCTGCAGCACCGAAGCAGCGCAGGCGCTTTTGGGTCTCCACTCCCGGAAGGCTGGGAACCTCCGGGTCAGGAGAGAGTCGAAAGCGCCGAGTTCAAGAACGTTTTAGAGGGGCAGAGAGCGGGCCGGTGAAGCGAGCTTAGCAGAGGGTGCACCGGAGAGTCCCCCGCGCCTGCGGGCTGGGCGGCCGCGTGCAGAACAATTCCCGAGAGGCAAAAGGAGCAAAGTAAGAACACACCGGAATCGGAGCCCGGAGGCCTGCGCTGAAGGACGAGCGTGCGACCGCACAGCAAGGGTAGCAGGTCCAGATTCGGGTCTGCAGACGTCACGGCGCGCGCTGCGTCCGGGCGGGAAGGGCGGGGCTTGAGGCGATGGGCGGAGCCTAGGGGAGAGGATGGGCGACACCTAGGGCGGGAGAGGGGCGGGGCTTGGTCCCGGGCCCGTTGTATTTTGCATTCTTGGGAGAGGTGGGGCTTGAGGAGACGTGGGTTTGGCTTCCAGGTCTGGGTCCCAGCTTCGAGGCAGGGAAGAGGTGCAGTGCCTGGCCCATAAGCTGCCATTGGGAGGATGAGTTGGAGGGGGTTAGCTTAGCCAAGAGAAATATCAAGACAACACTCAAAATCAGTAGCCAGTGTCTTATTACTAAATCAAACTTTTACATCTAATGTTTTTATCTGCATAAATGCCTCAGGATAAAAGCCCTTGGGACACATAGCTTGCTTGAGCCAGCAATAGACAGCAGCTGGAAAAATATCCAGGACACCAAAGGAAGAAAATCCTTCAAGTAGTCCACAACTGTCTCTAACTCCCATTCCTCTCACAGCACCTCCACACATATGTGAAGGCAAAACACCAATGCACATAAAATAAAAATAAAACTTATCACAGATTTTACTTAAAGTCGGGCTGGGAGAGGGAGTGCATGTATTATCTTTCCACAACTGGGCTTCTGGAGTTGAACTCTGGTCTTTGTACCAGATTGGCAAGTACCCTCACCCACCACCACGCCATCTTCTTTTGATTTCTACTTAAATTATGCCCTTGGGGCTTCCCATCCTTTAATATCAAGACATTCAGGCAACTGACATCTATTGAGCTGTCCTGTTTTTTATGAATGTTAAGTGTGTACGTAGGTAAGTAGGTAGATCTGGCTATCTTGGAACTTGCTATGTAGAAGACCAGGCTGGCCTTAAACTATCTGCCTACCTCTGCCTTCTGAGCACTGACTTTAAAGGTGTGTGCCAATACTTGACAAATACATTCTATGATGAGGGTGGTAGTAACAGGTCACTGTCATTAGGTACACCTACCGTGTGCTAGGCTCGTTTGAAGACGTACACACACTGACACATCTTGGTAACCCATTATGTCTGGTCTATGTGTCTGGTTATGGCAACAAGGAAGTGAGCCAAGACTGGTTTAGACTAGCATAAGTGGATGGCTATTTTGATGCTCTGAAAGATGGGAAATTGAGAAGTGTTGTTTCCTTGCCTTTCAATTTGCTTGTCACTCACTGCTTAGAAGCAGAGTCATCTGAAAAGCCCTTCATCCACTCTGGTTAAGACTTGACACGTCTGCACAAGGAAAAAGGCGCTGGGTGCTGGCGGTGCACAGGCAAAGCTTGCTAGCATGCAAGGCCCTGGGTGTGATCCCAAGCACCACCACATACAGTAAAAACTCTGGATCATTTTAAATACAGTAGTTTTACATCTTTACTTGCTTTGAACAGTAAAAAGTGTACATTACAATGACTACATATGACAATATATAATAAAATGCCATCTGCCAAAAATAATTTTACTATTTAACAAAACAAAGCACCACATAAAAGTGGCTCAGTTTTAGGCTACACGTTTTCTCCAGAAGGAGAAAATCATTTTGTGTCTCACATGGGAAAAGTTAGGAGTGATATCTGAAAAGGAGAATTTGTCAAGAAGACATTCTCTTGGGGAGAAGATGTCTGAGATTTGCCATGTAAGTTATATTTTCTTTTTTCTCTTCTTTTCCAACACGTCTGTCATTTTCCTCTTCTTGGCTGACACTGGGCTATTTCCTTTTGTTGGCTTCTTGCTGTCACCGGTTAAACCAGACTTCTTTGAGTTAGGTCCTGATATTTCTTCTTCCTGATTCTTATCACCAGATTCCTTTTTGATCTTTTTGGGTTGTTCTTTATTTACTAAAACACAAGAGATAACACATTAAGTTTCTCACTCTCAAGTTAAGTTTTAACAACTCAGGAAGGAGCAGAGTGCTCAATCTTTTAAATGGTTGACTTAATTTACCAGGGCAAGGCTCTGTTGCTGGAGGAAGATTCCCTTTTCCATCTGTTGCTCTGTCTAACCACACTCCAAGACACGTCAGCCTGGCACCAGTGTCCACCTCACAGAGCAAAGATGGGGGATCTTTCTGAAACAGAAGGGAAAAACCTTATACTTAGCCGAGAGGAATTTTCGGATAACAGCTTCTTTTTCCATAATGAAATAATCTTAGTTGAAGTCTTATTATACCATTATGTACCACTAAAGAATGTTTCAGTCACTGCCAGAATGAGTGTACCATTCCACGCGTCACAGTACCCATGCAGACATGTTCCACCAGGGTTTACATGAACACACTGAAGAAACTGCCTAGCAATGTCTTCTGTAACATCACCCGTCAGGTGCTGCGAGCTTGTATTTTCCTGGGCATATGATAACAATATCAGAGTTCGCTGACTACTGTGGTTTATAATTGATCTCACTAGGCCGTTCACAGAGCCAATGTCTTCAAATTAGAAAATTCTAAGGACACAAGTGATGTCTTGTGTAGACAAATCACACCCGCAGAGTTGAAAACAAACAATACTAAATTGAAAGGAAGAAGACTAAAGAAAGGAAATCAGTGTTTGATTATCTGGTTCAAGATCTTTCAAACTGTTTTTAGTAATGGCAATCTTTTTTTCTCTAGTATTTTTAAAAGATAAAGACGACACCAAAAAAGCAAGGCACATTAAAAGGATTAGAAGGGTAATAGGCCTGAGACCTAATCTTAATCAGCCCAAAGCCTCCAGGCAGCTCTGCAGTAACCCTAACTTTAAAACTACCAATACAGACCATGACTGGAAGAGATTTTAAAAGCTTAAGGATCTATGTTTTATGAATCTCATTAAACAGACTGTTAAAGTAATACTTTAATATAGTACTATCCAGTGTGTTGACACTGGGGGAAGACACTGACCTTATCCTGCTTAAGCGTCCACATTTTGATGAAACCATCATTTGATGCTGTGACAAGAACATGGTGTCCTGGAATTTCAAAACTGAGTATGTCTTTTACCCTAGGATAGAAACATTAATGCCAGAGATCATTTCTTCTGGAGGGTGTGATACAACAGTCTCCTGCTTTCCAATGTTTCAAGTGTTTTCAAAGTGTCCATAAACAACAAGCTAAGATATAACAAGTGCTGCACATTCCCATCGAACAGTGAGCTATTTTCAGGCCAAATATGGGATAAAACTGTCTGGATCGTAAAAACAAACTGCAAGGACGGCTACAAACACTCACACTACCTCCTAGGTCCTACAATCCAGATGAGGATGTACAAGATGAAGCCTGTTAACCCAACCAACTACATATCCAGAAAGGAAAGATGCTGACTTCAGGCTCACCAAGAGGAAGCGAAAAACAAACTTCTCCAACTCCAGGGCAATCACCACTTCAGTCTAAGCTGCCTTTTTCTTTCTGGATCATGGCTATTGCCCATCACACCATTCACCTTCCACTTCTGCTGGATAAATGTTTCAGATAGAAGTAAAACCACGCCATCACCAGGCCTAAAAACCTCAAAACTATAATTTACTTTAAAATAACATGGATGGAACCAGCACGATGGCTCCGTCAGTAAAAACACCTGCTAGGTAAGCCAGCTGGCCAGAGTTCAAGCTCTAGAACCACATAAACGTGGAAGGAAAGAATCGCCTCCCAGAGTTGTCCTGACCTCCACACACTCACTGCGGGTGCCCCACCCCCATACACACCTCTCAGACACACAGCACACAATTAAACAATAATAATTAAAGCACCACGGAGGAGGAAGTGCCTGGGGATAAGAACGGAGCTCAGGCTGGTCCTGAGGTGGCTCTACAAATAGGCTCCCTAACTGACCTGCTAGCCTTTCAAGTTTTCTCTAAGTAAACAAGACAGGCTGGGAAGGAAGCTCAGCTAGAGCATCCGCCAAAGTACCTCGGCCTTGCTACAGTGTGGTCCATGGGAGCCCAAGCTCCCAAATGTTTTGCTCATCACAGAAAAGAATGGCGAAGTAGAACTGTCGTGAATACATTAGAAACGGCTTTCCTAAAATGACTTTACTTCCTAATACCGGGGGAAAACACTGGACACCAACTGCAGGACTGAAGGTTTACAAAGACAGGTTTCTCAAAACAACCATTCCCAGAAAGCAAGATTTAAGACTTACTTGAGACATGGAAGAACAAGCTGATGAACTACACTGGAGTAAAATGCTGTATGCTATTGCCTTTCTCAAAATTAAAAAAAAAAAAAAAGCAGCACATCGAGCATCCGCTGGCCTGGATTTGGGAGAGCTCCCTTACTTAAGATGGAATGATCCTGGCCAAGTTAATGATCTCTTACTCTGAGACTCACTATCTACCCCCTTATATACATATACCAAGCACTTGGAGATGGAGCTCGATAATGTTATTTCATTTTTCCTATGAAGGAAAATTGCAGGGAAAGGGGGCAGTGGGCAAAGAGATTAAGAAAAGGAAGAACAGTCGTCGAGAACAAAGCTTTCGCTTTGCTCAAATATGCTTGATATTAGGCTCCCCACGTCAAAGAGTAATTTTATTATTATTATTATTTCGTTTGTTGGTTTTTGTTTTTCAAAACAGGGTTTCTCTGTAGCTTTGAAGCCTGTCCTGGAACTTGCTATGTAGACCAGGCTGCTCTCAAACTCACAGAGATCTGCCTGTCTCTGCCTCCCGAGTACTGGGATTAACAAAGGAATGCGCCACCACTGCCAGGCCTAAGAGTTATTGTCGCAGTCACTTCCCTCCTCTTGCATTATGAAATCCAGGGATATAATAACACTTCCCATCATCTCCTTAGATGCCAGGCATCACAGCCATGTGACATGTCTGAGTCCCCTTGGTGTTATTCAGAGACACACATGCACCCACAGATTTATGAAGTTACTGCCAGTTGACATTCAGTAAGACACAGACTGCTTTAGAAAAAAAATACCTGTTTTCATGAGCTTTAAATTCACAGAGGCACTCTAGGGAATCACAGTCAAAAAACCTTACAACTTCTTCATCTCCAGCTACTGCAAGGACAGAGTCCTAAGAGAAAGAAAAACAATACTCTGAATATCCCCAGGAATTATGACACCTCAAAACTTCCACCCCTGCTTTCCGCAACTCACTGAAAGAAACGTGACCGATGAGATTCTCTTTCCATTTGTGATGGTGCCGCTCACGGACGCCGTGTCCAGCTGATAGACATCCACTTTATTCAGTACAACTACTATGTACTTCTCTCCACTTGGGGACCACTCCACTATGTGAGCATCTGTAGGGCAAAACCATCTTTATCTTACCAGGCCACCTCAGTGCTTGGGAGGTAGAGAAAGGAGAATTCAGGAGTTTAAGGCCAGCCTCAGCAACAGCAATTTTGAAATCACACTAGCCTATATGAGACTCTGTCTCAACAGCCCTACCCCATCTTACAAAGACTTTTTTCTTTAAGAAAAAAAAAAAAAAGACATAATAAAAAAAAAAGGAAAAATGAATTTTTCCCAAGGGGAAATGGTTGTAATCTCAAAACAAATCCCTAACATACTTCAGAAGGTAAACTGTAGGCAAATGCAGTTTAAGGAACTACTGAGTCCTAAAGACGGTGTGTGGCAGAACCCAGAGCGAACACAGAAGAGAAAGTAACGTGAAACACTTGTTCTCAGAAGCCATCACCATCTGATCAGGAAGTACATGTGTACACACACGGACAGAGAATGAGACCATGGCTGGAGGAATGGCTCAGCGTTAGCAGCTCTTCCCACTCCTGCAGGGGACCCATGTTCATTTCCCAGCACGTGGTTCAGGGGAATGGACACCCTCTTCTGGCTCTAACAGCACCAGGCACACGTGCCCACATATCTACATGCAAGCAAAGCACTCAGGCGCATTAAATAAAAACCAAATACATCTTTTTAAAAAGGGGCTGGAGAGATGGCTCAGCAGTTAAGAACATAGACTTCTCTTCTAGGAGACCTGGGCTTGATTCCCAGCACCCACATGGCCATCTGTAACTTGAGTTCCAGGGGATTCAATGTCATCTTCTGACCTCCAAGGGCATCAAGGATCCAAGCAGTACACAGACGGTCATGGATGCAAAATACTCATACACATAAAATAATCAATATATAAAAAATGTACTTGTGAACATTCATAGTCTAGCTAGTTATTATAAAATGTACAAAATACTCACTTTGTTTTATATTTTTTATGAAAGCGGATCTTCCCTCTACAAGATTCCATGTTCTGCAAAAAAGGAGGTTTGTTTAGAGCATGATGTCACTAAGTGGGAAAAAAAATGCACAACAGGCCTCCACACGGGGCAATTCCACTACAGACTATATACTTAAAAAGCAGCTGCCCTTGACTTTGTAGCAGTATCAACAATGTTTCCTTCCTTTCCTGACACTTTAAACACATTGTCAACTGCACTTTCACCCAGTCACACATTCTCTTCAGGGCCACTCTCCTCCCCATTCCCCGTGCAGTAACAGAAACATGGGCTGCTTTTTTTTTCTTACAGGGTCTCAGTCTGGAACTTGCTATGTAGACCAGGCTGGCCTCACATTCACAGAGATCCATCTGCCTCCGCCTCCTAAAGACTGGGGTTAAAGACATGAACCATCTTGCCTGGTCAATATAGATCATTTTTACAGCAGCGTTACAAAATAGTTTCTGCTGACTTCCTTTCTGCTTTGCTCTTATTATCACAACTTAAAATTGTTGAAAACTTTGGACCAATATGGACCAATAACAAGTATCTTGTTATTGCTAAGTACAAGATACATTAATAAAGATGCCCTTGGGAATTTATAACTTACCTTAATGTCTTATCAGTACCAACAGACAGGGCCAACTTGCCGGACGGGTGGATAGAAAGGAAAGTCACATGTCCTCTAAAAGGAAAGGGACAGTTAGCCCTCAGCTTGACTGGCACAGGAGAATGCCAATAGGGCCACAGCGACTCACTTGTGAGCTTTAATGGATTTCAGGCATTCCCATTTCTTTGCGTCCCAGACACAGATGAGTCCGTCTTCTGCACCACTAATTAAGTGTCGAGTGCCATAGAATTTTAGGCAAGTTACAGTGCCTATGAAAAGGAAGACAGGCAACCATCATATTGACTTTGAACACAAATTCTATGTCTGGTTGGAAGTGCAAGAGGATGAATGCAGTCTGGAAGTGGCTCTGCCTAGCACAGACAAGACCCAGGGTGAATCCCTAGCACCAGGAAAGCAGGGAAAGTCAGTGCCTTGGCACTACTGAATTACACCTTAAAAGTGTGGGGAAAGGAATCCATGTTCTTCTTATTGAAACCAACAGTTTTCATTTGTTTTGGTGCCTCTGGAAAATTAAACTCAAGAGTCTCTGTGTATGCTGAGCTGTAAGAATACAGCTTTAGGGGCTAAAGAGATGGTGCAGGGGCCAAAAGCCAGTGGCTGCTCTTCCAGCCCCAATTAAATGCTTTCTATTTGTAAGAGCTGCTTTGGTCACGGTGTCTTTTTATAGCAATAGAATAGTGACGAAGACACACTCACCACTGTGGTGCAGCAGAGCCCCATGCTCTATCTTTTTTTTCAAGTCATAGATGTGAATTGTTTCATCTTTGCTCCCGGTGACCACAAAGCGATTGTTGGCTGCCACTGCTGACAAGGAGGCAGTGTGGGCATGGTGAGTGAAGTCAGCCACAGGAGTCCATGTCTAAGACAGAATGAAACGTACAATCAACACCACAGTCACATCACAGTTCTCTGAAAATACAGTTCTACCATCTACAGAATCAACCAGTGTATCCTGCAAACAGAGAAAAACTAGGTACTAATACACAGATTAAAGCAAAATGACTTGAGACCCGAATAAGGAGTGTAAGTTAAGCTCGGCAGCATATCTCCAGATCCCAATAAGGGAGACTTACATAGAGGCTTCCATATCAGTAATTCATTCAAATGCTCGGCTTTTTATGAGAAATAATTGCAGTAACAACTGCCTGTTCTCTCTAACTGGTATCTATGTAACTAGTCTATTATATATGCTTGGTAGAAATAACAATGAACTAAAAGGTCTGTACTCAAGTACAACTTTCACTCCAAGGAAAGAAATACAAAACGAATGTGATGTTACACAGAGATAAAGACAGGGTAAGCCCTATAAAGAAAAATAAGACCTATGGGTAAATTTTCATTAGAACCAACATGAGCCCTTGAGAACTGCTAATAATGAGACTCAGGGACCAGGTGCTCAATACTGCATGGTTTTTAGTTTGAGAAACGTGACTGAATGAGTACAAAGTACAGAACACATGCGCACACATACACAGTACTCTTGAATTGAAGAAACTGTGGAAAGTATTATTAACCAAGGAAGGAAGAAGAAAACAAAACCCCCAGCAAAGCTCTTTGAAGATGCCTATGGTGAATCACTGTGGTCCTAAAGAACTACAGCAGTGGACAGTCCTCCATCAGTCAGGAACAGGACTCCTTGGACTCAAAACACAACATACCTGAGACATGTGGCTTTACTTCTTCTAAGTTTGTTTCTTTCTTTCCTGTCTCCTTTTTGTTTTGTTTTTCAAGACAGGGTTTCTCTGTAGCTTTGGAGATTGTCCTAAAACTCACTCTGTAGATCACGCTGGCCTCAAACTCAGATATTCGCCTGCCTCTGCCTCCCAAGTGCTGGGATTAAAGGTGTGCACCATCCCCACCCAGAAAAAAAAAAAAAAAAAAAAAAGGTTCTCCCTATGTAACCCCAGGCTAGTCTTGAAGTCACTGTGTAAGCCAGGCTAATTTTATCCTTTTTTTTTTCTCTGTCTTCTATTTTTTCCTTTGAGACATGATCTCGCTGTGTAGTTACTGCTGTCCTAGAACTCACTAAGCAAACCAGATTGCCCCGGGACTCAGAGAGATCTTCCAGCCTCTGCCTCCAGAGTACTGGGATTAAAGGCATGCGCCACGACAGCTGGTTTAAACATTAAACTCTTAATTTTCCTGCCTAAGCCTTTTGAGTACAGACATGAGCCACCAGACTTAACATGCAAGTTTCATATCAAAGTACTACTTCTTTATTCAAATTACATAAATAATACTGGTTACCTTGGCTATTGGCTAGATTTAGAAGCAGCATCTGGTAACGTGAAAACCGTAAGCCTGGGAAACGCCTGGTGGACCCTGATTTGTATTTATAAAGTGTCTGGCCTTGAACAGTCTCTTGCCCTGTGAGAAACCTCCCAATTGCTGTCTGTAAATGAGAATGGCTGAATCTGTGTCAGGGTTGTTGTGTATCGGAAATAAGTACATTACAAAGAAAACACACCAAGGAAGTGCCCAACAGAATGGATTTATGGGTGATAAGTGAACTGTTCAGAAGTGTTCATCTGGAGTATTAGGAGATCACATTCCTAGTCCTGTATATGGCCGTGTTTTCTGTTTGACTACCATGTTGCCAATGACCTATACCTTATTTTCATAGCTAATAAAAGTAAATTTCATACTGTGCTACACGCCAAGTATTTCTCTTTCTTGTTTGCCAGCCCTTCAATCTGGAAGGTTGCTAGAGCAGGAACCACACCTCTGGTACCTCTTCACCCTACCACAGTAAATCACAATAAATGGTGAATTTGTATTACTTTCTTGATCCCAATCCAGACGTAGTATTTTGTTCATTAGGACAGAAACTCAGGGAATGGTAAAGTTACTTTTACGTTAGACTTTGAACAGCTAACGTTTTTTGTCAGCTTAAATGGACGCCTCGTTTTTGTATATGTGTTTCAAATGCCAGCTTTTTCGTGCCCCGAGAATGCTTTAAGTTTTCCTTCCTTTGAATGAACATAACTGCATTTTTTATGGGGCACAATACATATTTCAATACATACAATACATATTTCAACACATACGTCGAACAGATGTGAAAAAAGCAACCTATCTATCCCCTCAATCACGTGTCATGTCTTGGAGTTGACAACATTCAACCTTACTAGGCAAAAAAATTAGGTCATTCCTCCCATCCAACTGCATTTCTGCAAGCATTAGCCATCCTCTCTTCGTTACCTCCTTACCCTGGCTCCAACTTTCCACACTGTGATCAACTTTTTCGTTTCCATCTATAGACATTTTTATTTACTATAACAGTAGATAATCTCCTTCTGAAAATCCTTTACTCTGTAAAGAGCAGGGTCTTTCTATACAGGCTTTGAGCTCTCCTGCCTCAGGCTCTCGAGAGCAGGGATTCCCGGCATAAGCTTACCCGTTATCCACACAAATCCTCCAGCTATCCACGGAGGCCCAGCA
>NW_026067924.1:2130353-2135785 GCF_014885135.2 Alexandromys fortis
TTTTTTTTTTTTTTTTTTTTTTTTTTTTTTTTTTTTTTTTTTTTTTTTTGAGACACTTGTTCTCTAAGGTACGAATTGTCTACACACATAGTTAACCGGTTAAGGTTTTGCTTGAGAATGGGAAAACGACTTCACTTTGGAGGTTTCTGGTGATCTTTCAGTTGTGGGAAGGGCTGTATTTTTCCAGCTTGGACTACTCCACTCGCAAGCCCGCACACAGTCCAGTTGAAACCCTTGTGTTAACTAATTTATGCATCTTCGGTTAGAGTTAATTTTCCTGAGCCTGGTGCTCTCGGGTGCCCCTGGCTGTCCTGGAACTAGCTCTGTAGACCAGGCTGGCCAGGAACTCAGACGTCTGCCTGCCTCTGCCTTCCCAGTGCTGGAATCAAAGGCGTGCACTGAGGATGTTTTTTAAACTTAATCATTTTCTCCCGAGAACCACTAAAGTAGGAATATGCCCCCTTGGTTTGGAACCAAGTGAGAAAGTCTCATTTCTCCCTATACATGGTTTGTTATGTTTTACTTCAGCTCATCATCATTTTAAGACGTAGTATCCAAAATAGGGAGGAAATGAATAAAACTGTTTGAGAATCCTGTGCTTTATTTAATCTGTTGTTCCTGGAAACCCCTTCTTCCCCTTTGTCTCATTACATCCAGGGAAATACCAGTTGCTGCTGGAGAAATTTGAGTGTGGGTATTTTTGAAATTACAACAGAGGAAGTATAATTGTTAAAAGTTCTTCATCTCTGTTTCATTAATTTCCCTAATCTTTATTAGAGAAAGTTAGGGGAAAACCTTCCATGGTCCTGGATTGGTAGAATCGGTGGTGTGAAAATGGCTGTATTGCCAAAATTAATCTACAGATTTAACACAATATCAATTGTGATGTCATAGTTCAGGAGTTTTGAAAAAACAATGCAAGAGTTCATATGGAACCACACACAGAGAGAGAATAGCCAAACCAATTCTAAGGTGTAGGAACACTGCTGGGGGTATTATAACCAGAAAAAGTGAAATGTGGGCAGCTGTTTATATTGGGTTTCATGATCCGAGTTGACGAGCATGACTGACTAGGTCCCTTCTTTAAGGAACAGGATCTACCAAGACACAAACTCGGATCACTGGATTCAGAGTCCAGAGCATTAACCATTACACCACAGGGGTCATTTTGACCACCCCACGTTATTAATATGCTATAGAGCTATAGTGATAAAGACAGCCTGGCACTGCTGTACAAACAGACTAATGGAATACAGGACCTGGAAATAAAATAGAGTTATGCCCTCTTAATTTTTGACAAAGGAAGCAAAACACACTTTGGTGGGAGAGATAATATGTTCACTAATTAGTGATAAAAAATTGGATATATACTTGTAGAAGAATGAAACTAGTTCATCTCTATAACCTTGTACAAACAATCAATTCAAAAATGGATCAAAGAATTTACAGCCTGAAATGCTGGAACACCTAGGAGAAAATGGAATACCGAGTGTTGTTGGTGCAGACAAGAACTTTCTGCATAGACCACCTATAGCACAGGAACTGTCCCTACTCATCAACAAGTTTGACTACACGGAAATAAAAGTTTCTGCACAACAAAGGAAACCATCAGAGCAAACAGCCCAGAGAATGGGAGAAGATCTACCAGCTAACTGCAGACAAGTGACTAATACCCAGAATTTACCAGGAATCCCAGAAAGTAAATACCACGGAAATAAATCTGCCAACAGCCAGAGCAGTGAATTAATTGAATGGATATTTAATGTGTTTAACAGCAGGGAAATGCCAATTAAAATTACTTTGAGATACCGCCTCACCCCAGAATATCTGTCACCAAATATTGGAGAGGCTATGAAGAGGAACCTTAACTCATTGCTGGTGGAAGGGCAAGTTAATACAGCCATTATGGAGATCAGCTTGGAGTTTCTTCAAGAAGTTAAAATAGAACTGATACGACCCCACTGTTTCGTTTCACTCCTAGGAGTACACCCAGGATCTCCAATCCTACCTCAGAGACATTTGAACCAACGTTTTTATTGCTGCTTTATTCACTATAGCAAGGAAACCAAGTTGTCTATCAACAGATGACTCAAAGAAAACCTGGCACATATATAGAATGGAATACTCTTCGGCTCTAAAGAAAATAAAATTTTGAGAGAAAATGGATCAGGTTAGAATATATATTATTAAGCAGGGTCACACAATCTCAGGAAATGGATCATAGCATATAAATATGTATGTATATGTATATAGACATGTAAACAAATGTACGTGTGGGTGTAATATAACGTAGAGAGGGAAACAAAGGGTGAGCATTAGGTGGTGAGGAAAGACTAAATGCAAATAATGAAGAATGGACAGGTGAGTCATGAAAGAGTGTATAAAGGTTTTTCTAGTTGGGTGTTTTGGTTTTGTTATTTTGGCTTTTGTTTTGGTTTATTGAGACAGGGTTTCTTTGGTAGTGTTGGCTGTCCTGGAACTCTAAACCAATCTGGCCTCCAACTCACAGAGATCCACCTGCTTCTGCCTCCCGAGTGCTGGGACTAAAGGTGCGTGCCACCACCTCCTGGCTTGTGTTTTTAGTTTTAACTCTCATGGATTTTTCACTTTTTGTGGCATGTAACTACATAAAAATGTATTTAAAAGTGTAAAATCCAATATGCAGTTCCATTGAGGTGTAGAGACTTTATACCTGGTTAATTTGACTATGATTTTCTTTTATTTGCAAGTTCTTTATATTAAAGTTTTAATAAAAATAAATAATTATTGAGATTGGTGAAGTGAAGCAGAGTTTATGTGAACAAAGCAAAACATGACTTGTCACTTGGTTCAAAGGGGCAGAGGTGGGAGGAACACAATTCCAGACAAGCCCAGGCTCAGAAGACTTAGGAATGTGTCAGCCAAAAGTTCAGTATAGGGTGGATAAGGGCACATTGATAAATGTCTAGGGTATTTCATTTCTTTTTTTGTTGTTGTTGTTGTTGTTTTTTGTTTTTTCGAGACAGGGTTTCTCTGTGGCTTTGGAGCCTGTCCTGGAACTAGCTCTGTAGACCAGGCTGGTCTCGAACTCACAGAGATCCGCCTGCCTCTGCCTCCCGAGTGCTGGGATTAAAGGCGTGCGCCACCACCGCCCGGCTTGGGTATTTCATTTCTTAAAAGGATATGAAAATCTGTGGATCTAAATTTTTGGAAAACTGATAAAATTTAATTAATCCTTTTATTGAGACTACTGCTTCAGTGAAGTAAAATTGGATTTTACACTCTTAGATACATTTTTATGTACTTACATGTCATCAAGAAATGAAAACTCGAAAATAAAAACAATGAAGCCCAGAGTAAAATATCCTAATTTGGTTTTAGATTATAAATGCTGAAACACGCCTAGGAAAATGACATTTCCAAGGCCACACAGCTAAGTGGCAGCCAATTACGGCTCCAGTGTTTTATACACTCTTGACCTTGAACTTTCTGGTTCACAGAGAACAAAGCTCCAGCTTTTTATTTCACCCCCAGCAAGATCAGCAGCGTCTTAACTAGCTCAGGTTGCGGGACTCATTGTCTGAAGCCAACCACTGCGAATTATATACCTGTTCAACTAGATTCAAATGGGACATACTTCTGAGACCTCCTGTTCCCTCCAAACAGGCTGTAAACAGCCACTTAATCTCAGTATGAAACTGAAGTTGCCAGGGAGCGAACCAACTGTTGAGAGATCAATAACACACTAACAGGATTTTTATTGTGCTTTAAAATGATTGATTGCAAAGCTCTTTGCACTTGAGCCATGCCTTCATTCATTTATCCATCCGGTAAATATTTATTGAGAACCTGGCTTTGTTTGATTTGCCAAAAAAAAGAAACTAGAGTACAGTCGTTGACTGTATTCCTCTTTGGACAGCAGCTTTTCCTTATTGGAGTAGCAATGGTAAGTCAGATAGTGTGGAGGAAAATTAGGCCCGTTCAGAAAAATCACAAGAGTGTAATATTCCCACCCGTTCACCTTCCTTCTCCACGTTAAAAGTGGCACCCCTGTCAGATTCTTGGACTGTGGGGTTGTAGATAGCTGTATGCCTAGAGGTGTTTGGTACCTTTGCATTTCTGGGCTAATACAAGCCAAGATTGCGGTCAACTTCCCCGGGCTCTAACAGGCACAGAGAGCTTGCTTTGTGTGTTCAATCCAGCTGAACTTGATTTGTTCTGCATTTGGGGAAAATGACAAAGCACCACTTTTGAGCCTGCCCTTGTCGTTTTCACCTACAAGTCCTCAGAATGCCCAGCTTCATCCCTCTGCTCCTGACATCTTTCTGAGTAGATGCAAAATGGCGTGTTGGCCCCTCCCTTAGCTTCTTGACCCCCTTGGCGATACTCAGTTTCCACATCCCTGTTTTCGGCCTCAACTCTCATCCATTCACAGCCATGGTTCTGATCGTCTTTCTATAAAACGTTCTAAAATGAGAAGGGAGTAAGGTTGTCTTTCTTCTTCTAATAGAAGGAATCCTTAATCAACTTTTTGTTGAAGTCTAAGTGCTATACGAGTTAGGAATTGTGTAGAATTTGATGAAGTAATTTGATGGAAGCAACAGTGACTCAGACAGACATCTGTTTAGCCAGGTGATCCTGACAGCAGGCCAGTTTAGTGCTGGTAGGAGTCCACAGTCAATCAACAGACACCAGGCCCAGTCTTCAGAACGTTAGAGAAAAGGTTATTCCCTGATACTTGTCAGAGTGGGGTAATGTGACCTTTATTTGGGGACATAGAGACCACTGCATCTGGGTCTCACAATAGTAGATCTTGGGTGCAATAACTATTGCTGCCTTAGCAAGCGACAAAGTGTGAGGACATCCTGAGCAAATCACTAAGAGGGGGCTGAAGAGATAGATGTTTTAGCGGTATTCTTGGTATTCTTGTGGAGGGCCAAGGTTTGATTTCCCAGCCCTATCATGCTTGCCCAGAACCACCTGTAACTCCAGTTCCAGGGGTCCACTGCCCTCTTCTTGACCTCACTGCCTCCTGTATGCACATGGAGCATAAAAAATGCAAGGCTCATTCACATACACTAAAATCAATATATCTTTTTGATCACTAAGGAAACATCAGAGAGGGTTTATTCACATTAAAACTTGCATACTGCTTGCTTTCTCACGCTTTGTCATTCTGAAAACTACAGATACAGCCATAATCCACCACTCAGGACACTGAGGCAGAAGACCATGAGTTTGAGGCCAGCCTCCTATGTAAAGATCCTGTCTTAAAAATATAAAACCTTGCCGGGCGGTGGTGGCGCACGCCTTTAATCCCAGCACTCGGGAGGCAGAGGCAGGCAGATCTCTATGAGTTCGAGGCCAGCCTGGTCTACAAGAGCTAGTTCCAGGACAGGAACCAAAAGCTACGGAGAAACCTTGTCTCGAAAATGAAAATAAATAAATAAATC
>NW_026067924.1:2137491-2167278 GCF_014885135.2 Alexandromys fortis
GCTTCCTTTACCCCCCCCCCCCCCCCCCCCCCCCCCCCGCCAGGACCTGGGTGTTGTAGCTCAGTGGGAGAGCTGATGCAGAACATCAAAGAGCCCAGTACCCAAACCAAACCAATCAAGCAAGCAAAACCAATATCCCTTTACCCCAGCCCAGCGTTTGGGGGGTGGCAGGGCTTCCTTTTTACCAGATACTCTGTTTGTATGTTTTTTAAAAAGTTGCCCTTTGGGGCTGGAGAGATGACTCAGTGGCTGATACCTTTGGCTGCTCTTCCACAGGACCTCAGTTCAGTTCCCAGCACCCACATGGTGGTTCACAACCATCTATAGTGGGATCTGATGCCCTCTTCTGGCATAAAAGTGTACATGCAGATAGAGCATTCATTTATGTATTTTATATATCTATATATGCAAAATAAATATATCCATATATGCAAAATAAATAAGTCCTAAAAGAAAAGTTGTCATCTGAGGTTTGAATTCACATTTTGTTCTGGTTCTTCTACCCTCCCTGTTTGGTGATTAGGTCATAGGTCAAGAGAAGCATAGCTAACTAGAAACCAACACAAAACACCAGCTTCCCAAGAAGATGAGTTTAAATTTTTAGTAGCCAAACTAAAGAGAAAACCGAAGAGACTGGGAAACTTGAGTGTTCACTGTTTTCTATGTGACAGTCCCAGTGTTTGCGGATATAACTGTCTACCTAGGCGCCTGTGAATCTCCTTGCCGTGCATTTACTAGGCTTGCTCATCACGCTCCTAACCACAGGCTAGAGGAGAGAGAGGGCGTGCTCACACCTAAGTGTGTCATATCATCCCAATACCTTTCCCTCAACCACAACACGTAAACAAAACAAGCCCTGAAACTGCTTAACTGCACAAGAAAGATGCCTAGAACTGAATTTAAGAAAAAAAATTCAGCAAGTTCAGGAGAAAAGGTAGAAAGAGGCAGTAGATGGGGTCTTTGTACATATTTCTGGTTGGCCTGGAACTCACTCTATAGACCAGGCTGATCTCAAACTTATAGAGACTCTCCCTGCCTCTACTTCTTGAGTGCTAGGATGAAAGGCATGTGCTGTCTCACCTAGGCTGGAGCTTCCCAGCCCTGGCCACATGGCTTGCCTGGGTGGCTGGAAGTCCCAAGCTCAAGTTTCTCAAAAGAAATATGGCTAAGACTCAGACAGCACAACAGCAACCGGCTGGTGAGAGGTGATGGCCAATGGGGGCTGTATTTGTCTGCTAGAATGGGGGCTATATTCGTCTGCTAGAACGGGGGCTGTATTCGTCTGCTAGAATCGCTGTACCCAAGTGCCACAGACTGGGGGTCTTAGACAACTGAAGCTCCTCCCACCAGTTTTCCAGCCCTGGCCGTACAACTCTAGCCACCTCCAGTCTCCAATTCTCTCTTCCGCACGTGTAGATGGTATTCCCCTGCGTGCTCTCACCTGATCTCTTCTTGGTGTTGAGAATAAAACTGAGGGAGTAAGCTCTGCTTCCTCCTCACTCAAGGGCATTAATCCTCTCAGACCGGATCCTACCCTGTGACCCACTCCAACAGACTATCAAAACCGGTGCTAAGACCTCAGTATGTGAAACACAGCATTCAGTTCCTGAGAGCCTTGCCGAGGAATAGGAACCCATGGGAGGCAAATTATGGTCCTGGATGCATTTAGACTCACAAAAAAAAAAAAAAAAAAAAATCACAAAGCAGCACAGAGAACTTCTTCAGTTACATTCAGTGCAAGAAGGAAAAAAAAAGGATTAGCTTAAAAAAAAAAGTGACTTTGGAGCTCCAGGAGCCTCAGGAAGCCTGACCACTTGGATGGAAAACCCAGGTACAGTTATTTATGGTCACGGTATAATCTCCTTATCACGGGTCCCAGGCTTTTGAAAGAGGAGGCCAGGTTCTCCTCTGCTTTAGAATTCCTTGGTCCATGAAGCTTGTTCACTCTCGTCAGGCTGTTTGGTAAGCAGACAAGGACAAGTACAAAGCATCCTCTTGGGTTTTCAGGCCAGTGGCTCTAGTCTCATCCTTGACTTTGCCTTTCTCCTAAGTAGAGTCCCCCAAACATCTTTGGATTTCTGTTTTCTGCCATCTCCTCCAACTGTCTAGACTTCTGCTGAGCCCAATGACGCCACTTTTACAGTTTGAATGGTTGATTTCAGGTTTTGGTGGGAGGAAACAGAATTCATTTCCCCCCAAATACCTTTCATTATTTTCTGTGTATATTCATAGTGCGTGGTATTAGGCTATGTAAAGAGTATATATTGTACACTGAGCATATTTCCCCCAAATAAAAATTTTAGATATAATGTCTATAATACATCCACGGATGCTTTTTTTTTTTTTTTTAAAACAAAGCCTCTAGTTTTCAGCCATTACCAGTATGTGTTATGTGAAACTATTTTTCTCATGTCTGTGATTGGCTTCTGCAGACCCAGACCTTCATTTGAATATTGAAGAATCAAAGAAGGAGTTCATGGCAGAAAGCAAAGAACTGTATGACTCCCTCATGAGCTGTCACTGGCAGCCTCTGGACACCATCCTGTCTAACATCCCCAGTGAGCCCCCCCACCACCCCCCAATGTGAAACAAGTGTTCACCATGCCCTCCAGCTGACCTGCTAATTGTATCTTGTTTTGGTTTTGAAAGGAAAAAAATCCAGAAATTTATCAGATTATGAATATATTATTAACCTTTTTCCTAGTACTGGGATTACGCGCAGAGTCATGTGGGTGTTAGGAAAACACTCTACCACTGAGTTATGCCCCCGCCCTCAGAAATTGTATGGAAATATCAATTTCTGGAACTTCAGTGAGACAGACAGGATGGAATACGATATAAATAAAGATTACCAGCAGCTGTTCCAGGAAGTGTTATCTTAAGTCAGTTCCGGAAGAATTCACATGACGGACAAGGCGGAGGTTATGAAATGACATTGGAAGATAGGTTTTTATAGAGATGGGTTGAGCTCAAGGGTTGGCGACCTTTGCCACTGCCTTTTCCTAACTTCTCGCAACAGTAAACTCACGGGGAGAAATCAGATGCACACAGGATATAAAATTTCTCTTGGCATCTAGTCTGGCAAATGTCAATTAGAACTAGATGCTCAGTCTTCACTGGCCCCCAGACTGTTTAAGGAAGTTGGTTTAACAGTAAAAGACAAGGGAGAGTCACTTGGTGGAACAGAAAGATTCCTAAGCATCGAAAACATTCATTCACCTCATCCACACAGCCTAACAGGTTTCCTAAGATCAGGGAACTGGGACTTTATACAAGCCAGTTGTGAAGCTTCGGTGTGCATCAAGGCTGTGTTTATGAAGTGGGAGTGGGGTGGCTGGAGAGATGGTTCAGTGGTTAAGAGCACTAGTTGCCCTTCCAGAGGCCCTGGGTTCAATTCCCAGCACCCACGTGACAACTCACAACCACCTCTAACTCCAGTTCCAGGGGATCTGATGCCCTCCTCTGTCCTCTGTGGGAACCAGGCATGTATATGTATGTGCATAGACACACATTCAGGCAAAACACATTAATATAGTAATTATAAAAGCTCAAATAGGTTTTATTCTTGTGCTCCAGTTTATTGCTTTGCCTTAAGGGAGACTCCCTGGGCTGAGGTCATGGACTTGAAAGCTAAAAGCACCTGCTTAGGATGGTTGCTCAGAGCACAAGCAAGAGGATCAGTACTCTTCCAAAGGTCCTGAGTTCAATTCCCAGCAACCACATGGTGGCTCACAACCATCTGTAATGAGATCTGGTGCCCTCTTCTGGCCAGCAGGCATACACACAGAGTATTGTATACTAAATAAATAAATATTAAAAAAAAAAAAAAAGAAAAGGTACTTAACGTATGCTAACACACACAGCACAGGCCTTAGAAAGACCTACGGGAAGTCTAGTGGGCTGTAGCTGCTGCAAACAAAGGCAGGGGCAGGGCTTTCCCTACCCCACCCTGTCTGCATTTGCCCTTTGACCCAGACACTCCTTCCTGTAAGGATGACCTTGAGCACCCCCCCCCACCTCTGCCATAAGATGCCCATGGCACTATTGCAGTCACCTATGTGACTGAAGTGTCCCAGATGTAACCACCAGCCCCCTAAGGGTGAAACTGTGCCCTCCCCTAAGAAGATGAGAACAGGCCGGTGATTACCGGGCTCCAGGAAGATGTGTTCAGACTGAGTCGGAAAGCTCGCTCTGGGATTTGACAGTAAAATGAAAAAGACACAGACACAAATCAGCAGGGCAAAGATTTGAATTTAGTCAAGTAATTCTTTGTTAGAGAAATGACCACAAATCTATACTGTTTCCATATGTGTTTTAAAGGAACAACCAATTTAACCTCATTTACATCTGTCTTGTGTGTAAATGAAAAGGAGGGCTAGGGATCCGGCTCAGCCAAGTGCTCACCTAGCACACATGAAAGCAGGATTTGATCCTCTTTAAACGGAGCATCCTTTCCTCCCAGCGCTGGAGATGGAGGGGAAAATAAATAGTCTCTTTTGGTGGCTGCTCTTTGGGTTGGGTTGAGTTTTTGAGACATGGTCTTGCTATACAGTCCAAGCTGGGCTCAAGGTTGTGATCTTTTTGCCTTGGGTTCCCAAGTGCTTAGAAAATAGAGCCTTTTAAGATGTGGATAAAGCTCCAAAGCCACAGAGAAACCCTGTCTCGAAAAAAAAAAAATGTGGATAAAGAAGCTAGAACAAGAGAAACTTTTTTTCCCCTTGACTTTTTGAGTCTCATTGTAATACTGAGTGGAAAGTATCACTCCCAGCCTGCCAAGCGCTTTGTGCTTGGACTCCAACTCCCAGCCTGCCAAGCGCTGACCCCACAGGGTACACGTGGTTTGGGGTTTGTATGTATGTTCCCTCTGTCTTTCCCTCGCCATGCTCTCCCGGCCACCCAGGATGGGCATTTAATTTGTTTTCTCCTTCTTATTCCCTGTCTGGTTGTCTTGCTGGGTGGTGGGCCCCTTGTGTCCTCCTCTCCTTTTCTGTTTCCTCTTTTGTGTTCTCTCTCTCTCTCTCTCTCTCTCTCTCTCTCTCTCTCTCTCTCTCTCTCTCTTATGTTCTCCTGCTTCTATTTATTCTCTGCCTGCCAGCCCTGCCTACTTTTCTCTCCTGCTTAGCTATCAGATGTTCAGCTCTTTATTAGACCAATCAGGTGTTTCAGGCAGGCAAAGTAACACAGCTTCACAGAGTTAAACAAATGCAACATAAAAGAATGCAACACATCTTTGCATCGTGAAACAAATGTTCCACAGCATAAACGAATGCAACACATTTTTAGCTAATATTCTAGAGCACCGCAGAGCCCAAGCAGTTTTGTGGTTTCTAGTAATTCACTCCACCACAGCGCAAATCCAAAACTGGATGCAAAGAAAGTACCACTTCTCCACTACTGACGTGAGAAGCCCTATTCAGAGAAGAAAGTGACCTAGAGACTGGTGTAGACATTTGAATTTCATCGGTTGGAAACCATAAAAGACAACCGTAACATAGAATGGCCAACTGTTTTTCCCTTAAGACTTTTCACTCTCTGTTCCTTTCATTTTACATTTAGATATGACATAGTTTTAAAGTTTTTTTCCAGACAGGGTTTCTCTGTGTAGTCCTGCCTGTCCTGGCACTCACTCTACAGACCAGGCTGGCCTTGAACTCACAGAGATCTGCCCACCCCTGTCTCCCGAGTGCTGGGATTAAAGGCATGCACCACCACCACCTGGCTTTTCTTTTTTTTTTCTTCTTTTTTTTGGGGGGAGGGGTGGGGTGGGGTTAAAGGAAAAGTTCTTGTCTGCTGGTGTGAGGGAAAGAGAAAGTGAAGATTTCTCCACACACTGTTCTCGGAAAGTCCCAGAAAGAAGAGGTCAGCAACTTGCTCACATGACTCCCAAGTGGGAGTTTTAGACCCATCTGAGCACTAAGAGGAAGCAGTAGCAGTACTCGCCTATATATTCTATTTGCTGTGGAGACGGGGCCTTGCTCCATAGCCCAGGCTAGCCTCTTACTTGGGATCCTTCTGCCTCTACCCACAAGCACTGTTATCTGCACACTCTAAATCATCTTTGGAGTCAATTATACCACCTAACGCCAAGCAAATGCTCTGTAAGTCGTCACCACCCTGTCTGGTTCTGGAACAATGACCAGAAGTCTGAACATGTTCAGTGAAGACAAAATGGTTTTTGTTGTTGTTGTTGTTGTTGAATGTTTCCTGCCTGTAGCTGGCTGGCTCTCCAGTGTGGAGCTGCATGCCTACAGCATTGTCGGGATGGCATTTACTATATTTCCTCTTTTGAGTCCTGGAGATTATATTGACGGCCTTGCGTACGATGGGAAAACACTACTGCCAAGATGGATCCCAGCCCTTTGAAATTTTTTTTTAAAAGAGCTCTGAGACAGGGTCTTATTAATTTGCCCAGTCTGGTCTTGAACTCACTGTGTAGCCCGAACAGGCCTTGATCTTGCAATCCTCTTGTCTCAGCCTCCAAAATAGCTGGGATTACAAGAGTGTGCCACTAGGCCCAGCTCATTCCATGTTTACAGTAAGGTTCCAAATGAACTACTTACCTAAATTTCTAAAACTCGATTAATAATTAAATTAAAACTCATGCATTTCCTCATTCAAAAGTGAGGATGCATCAGGATCCTCTCCACAGAAGGAACCTGAGTGTCTCAACTTTCCACCCCGCAAGGGTTTGGATTCTGTAGGTCTTAGACGAAGCGCCAGAATTTGCATTTACAACAAGTTCTGGAATCACGTTGAACACCACGGGAACTGCCAAAGAACAAGAAAGCTCCCGGTTGGCAGTCATGCAGTACGTGGCTGAATGTCTGTAGAGAATGAGGGCCCGACTGAGAGAGAGAGGAACCCACCTCCCCCTGGGCACTGGGCAGGTGTTAGCATTGCTACGATGGAACCATTCTTTAATACCTGTTTAAACCCCTGTTAGCAGCGGGCTGGAGAGATGGCTGAGAGAGCAGTGAAGAACCCTGGCTGCTCTTCCAGATGGACCTGGGTTCAATTGCCAGCACCCACATGGCAGCTCACAACTGTCTGTAACTCCAGTTCTAGGGGCTCTGACTCTTATGTCAATGCACATAAAAATAAATGATTAATTAATTAGAAAGTCCCTGCTAGCAATACACTAACTTCTATTCTTGTTGCTTCTGATGCTCATTTTTATACATGCATGGTGGGGTAGGGAGGGGCGCTATGACTTCCCAATTGGCGGTTGAGTCTCGCTTCCCTGGCTGCCTTCTGGAAAAGGACTTTCAGTTAATTAGCCAAACTACTCTTGTGCCAATACCAGCTGTTTGGAACATTCCATGGACTCTTAGAAACACTATGCAGCTAGCACCATCGCTTGCTCTGATTGCTGAAGGAAGGGCGAGCAGTCCTTGGGAGAGGCAGGCCTGGCTATTTTAAACAGCACCAGAAGTTTTGCTGTGGCAACCAGCCTTAGTGAACGCTGAATAACATTGTAACCGTGTGAATAACATTGTAGCCATATCTACTGGGCCAGAGAGGAAGCGCTTCCCATAGTGCTGGGATGGGTTCTAAAAGGATCCTGTAGTGAATGCTGCAATCCAAACCTACATTTGCTTGGGAGGTTTGCTGTGATTGGTGTGGCGTCCCCCCTCCCCCTTTCTAGTCACAGAAGAACTTCTGTCCATTGGGAGAGTTGGAGAAGCCCAGCCATTCGACAGCTGCCCAGGAGGCTGCTGAACAGTCTGAGGAAATGACCAGCTGGGAGCAAAGGGGACAGTGGAGGCAGAGAGAGCATGAGGAGCTGAGAGTGAAAAACCAGACAACTGTAAAGAACCGGGTGTGGTGGGACACGCCTTTAATCCCAGGACTGGGGAGCTGTGGTGTGGTCTTCCTCTGAGTCTTCAACACTAGTAAACATGGAGATACACCAGAATTTCTTTTTCTGATGCTAGTGTCTGAAGTAGAACACATAGCCTTGTGCATGCTAACCACAAGCTCTACCACCCGGTTACATCCCTAGCCAGAGTGTTAGGATGTAAATGACTCCTTCTTTTGTTGTGAGATATTTTTACACTGTGTGAAGGTGTGTTGCTGTGAATGGTGTAATAAAAAGCTGAACAGTCAATAGCTGGGCAGGAGGTTTAGGTGGAGCAGAGAAAGACTCATTACATCCCTTAATGTATTTCTTTTCTGCAAAGCCCATTGACTATTCTTTCTTTGGAGCAGAGAGAACTGTGAGAAGAAGAAAGGAGAGAATGCCAACAAGACATTGAAGGAGTGGGGCATACAGAATGAAAGAACAGTAAAAAGCCACAGGGTAAAAAGTTGATTAGTAGAAATGGGTCGGATTAAGTTATAAGAGCTAGTTAGGAACAAAAATAAGCTATAGGCTGAGCTTTCATAATTAATAATAAGTTTTCATGTCATGATTTGGGAACTGACTAGTGGAACAGAGAAAGACTCATTACATCCCTTAATGTATTTCTTTTCTGCAAAGTCCATTGACTATTCTTCCTTTTTTTCAGAGCCAGAGGCTGACCAAATGATTATCTCAAAGCTGGGTAGAGACATCTGGACACTCTCTAACATATCTAGAACTCAAGAAATTCTTTGTTTCTTCTCATTCTTATGTGACTTCCTAAACAGCTAGGCATGAATACAGTTAACTAGGTTAACTTATTCACACTAGAAATAACCAGAATGTTTATGAAGTTGGTCAAATAAAAGTAAACCATAAGATGTTTCCTAGCTATCTTATAAATGTCAAGAAACACAAAGTGGAAAGAGCCCTCTATCAAAATGTGCACATCAACAATATAAAGGATGAACATTCACTATTGCACAGCTGTGGTCCAGGGACACCTTGGGAGGGAAGAGATGATTCAGTGGAACTCCTTAATGCCTGTATGATTGTAGAGATGAATGGTTCTTGTTGGGACTGTTGTCAGTCAGTGGACTGGGGGCAGTTTGCTCTACCCAGATGGAAACTGTGAGCAACCAAGAAGAAAAGGTTCAAGTGGTGGTATGTGCCAAGTTTGATGAGTAAGACATACTGATTTCAAGTGGGCCCAAAGAACTGTAGGTCCTGTGGCATCAGGTATGATGCTGTAGGCTTTACCAAGAAAGCTACATCTGGATGTTCAAGGCCATGTGCAGAGTTGCTGGATGCCTCTAAGACCCAGATAGGGACAAACTATATGAGTGTCAAGAAGCTTGAAGGAAAAGCCATGCAGACTAAGAAACAGATTGTGCTTAGAAAAACTGAGCCCTGGTTCCTGTCACTATGGCTTGGGGGCTTTCTTTCCCAGAGGGAAAGATACCAGGGTCATTATGAATTGACAAGAGCCTTCAAAGGCATTGAGAAAAACCTTTTTTTTTCTTTCTTTTTTTTTCTAGACAGGGTTTTGTTATAGCTCTGGCTGTCCCTGGGACTAGCTTTGTAAACCAGGTTAGCATCGAACTCACAGAGCAGAGACCCACCTGTCTCTGCTTCCCAAGTGCTGGGATTAAAGGCATGTGCCACCACCACCTGGTAAGAAAATCGTTTTCAAGAACTGAGGACAAATTGAATCTTCTCATTGGAAACAGTATTGAGGGGCAAGCATATTAGTTCTTTAAAAAGCCAAACGTTGTACACTTCCTAGTGAAATCCTATGCTTTCAAAGATTCTAAAGAGAGAGACTAGAATGCATCCCTTGGAAAAGAGAAAAATCTCATTGGTGCCAAATTCCTCATTAGGGGCACTTGATACTAACGGTTGTAATGGAAATTATTTTTAAATTTATATTTATCTATAATTTAAGAATGGAAATGAAAATCATGAGCAGTTTGCACCCCTTCTGAAACTTACTAAATGGTTACTCAAAAATGTACTCCAACCATATAAAATATTAATTCAAGGAAAAGAGAAATGGAATATAAAAATGCAGCAAATAAATAATGGAAACTCATAGCTAAGCCTAAGTAGTACTAATGGCATTGCATTGAAGCTTCTGGTAATAATGAAGAAAATGTCCCTAAAAGTCCAGGCACAGACTGGGTAAATATAACGAAGCTTTCCTTCTTGCCTTAAATTCTATGAGGGGCTGGAGAGATGACTCGGCAGCTAAGAGCACTGACTGCTCTTCCAGAGGACCCAGATTTGGTTCCCAGCACCTACATGGTGACTCACAATGTAACTTCCAATCCCTCTGGCCTCTGTGGACACCAAGCATTTATTCTGTGCACAGCCATACATGCAGGGGAACACCTGTGAATGTCAAATTTAAAATAAGCTTAAAAAATACATATGAGAGAAAAGTTCCATTTTCTAAATTTTTAAAAAAGATACCTTTAAAATTATGTACATATGTACATGTTTGTGTGTGCACATGTGTGTGCACATGCATGAACACCTGAGCCTATGCACAAAGACTGGAAGAAAACACCAGGCACCTTTCTCTACCACTTTCCACTGGCTCCTTTGATGCAGAATCTCTCCTTGAACTTGGGGCTCTGCTAGGCTGAAAAGCAATGAGCCTCAGAGATTCTCCTGCCTTCACCCTTCTTGGAGCTGGGGTTACAGCCATGCACGGGATGCCCAGCTGGCTATGTGGGTGCCAGCTATCTGAACCCATCTTCAGGATGGCATAGCAAGCGCTCTTAGCCACGAGCCGTCTCTCTAGCTCTTCTTTTCTAAGTCTTACAATGGTTTAGTTTCCCTACAAGTCTAGCTACAGTACCGTGTCTATGCTGACTCGAAGACTGATGATGGACACCCTTACCATTGCCTTCAGAAATTTCACTTTTTAGAAGAACATGTTCAGGAGCTGAGGAGATGGCTCAGCAGTTAAGAGCACTGGCTGCTCTTTCGGAAGACCTGGCTTCAGTTCTCGGCATCCACATGGCAGCTCACAATTGTCTGTGACTCCTGTTCCAGGGGATCTGACACCCTCACACAGACATAAACATGGTCAAGACACCGATGTACATAAAATACAAATAGATAAATTATTTTAAAAAATAATGTGTTCCTGGTAGAGCTTGGGTGAGTGGTTGTAACTGACTTTCGTGAAAATTGCCTCACAAGCCCTCTCATTCCTTCGCTGCTTTGAAACAAAACAAAATCTATGGGATCCTGATAGGCGTTTCAGACTGCCTGATCTTGCTGACGTCACAGGGGAGGGCTGAGGACTTTTGATACTTGTCCTTTCACCTTAGAGAAGTCTTCCTGAAGTGTGTAGAAATGGACACGGATTGCTCAAACAAAGCTTCCTGATACCAAGATGTTGGCGATGGAAAACTGATGTTCCAAGAACCACAACCTAAAGCTACTGTAGAAACAAAGGCTTTTCTTTTGGAGATGCTTCTTGGTAAATTTCTCATAATATGAGATGGTTCCCAATAGCGTGTGATTTTTTTCCCCACCCTCCCCACTCTTTTCTTAATTTTTTTCCAGACTGTGTGATACTTAGGGAACCTGTAATGCCTTCCCGTTCCTGTGTGGAACATGAACTCATACTGTGTAATGAGTAAATTTTCATGTTTTTGATTATGAAATACATACACAAAGATATATATATATGTATATATACATACATACAAACATACATGCAGATATACATGGAATGTGTATGCCATGTTTACACATTTATACATATATACACATACACCAATATGGAGAAAGAAGAGAGGAAGTCAGAGATGGGAGCTGGGAGGGGGCACTAAAGATCCTGTCAAGGTTGCACACTTTAATCTGAGTTCATGACTTTTACATAAAAAGACAAAGGTTCTTGAGACCTGAAAATAGCAGATCTGTGGCTTTCTAGCATCACACTGATGTCAAACTCGATAATGGGACAAAAGGAAGTCTTAGGAGCCCATTTGGAATATGCTTACAGGAGGCCGAATGATGGTTACATAGTGGCGAGAAAAGAATGGTACCAGGAGGGAAGCAGGAGGCAGATTTAGTGAGACTTGGCTCATGGAGTGAGAGAGGGGTCTGGGTTACCTTGGAATATGTTGACTTTAAGATCCCAATGGGACATTCAAGAGGAGGTGTTGAGACAAATTCCTCACTGTGCAGAGCCCTATAGGCCAGGCTGTCCTTGAACTCACAAAGATCCACTTGCCTCTGCTGGGCCTAAAGGCATCCTCACCATCCAGTTCTTCCAAGGACAGACACGCATTGGAAGGGAAATCAAAGGTGAGCAGTTTTAAATTTGGAGTTTACTGCATTGAGGAGATAGCTCAGTGGGTAATAGTACTTGGTGTCAAGCCTGACCACCTGAGTCTCATCCCTGGAGTCCACATGACAACCTGAATTTGGTTTCTGGAGCCTGTGCTGGAAAAAGAGAGGTGACTCTCACACACCGTCCTCTGACCTCCAAACCGTAGCGTGCACGTGCCCAAACACACTTATGCCATAAATAATTACAATTGTTTTTAAATGTAGGGAATTGCTGTGTGTGGGTTGCAGGTGTGGGGAAGTCACTTATATCAGGCAGATACTCTGGCCTTGGGGCTGGCAGTATTCTCTACCCAGCCTACAAGCTCACTATGGCCTGTATCAGCCCATTTCCACCATTGAATGTAACACCTTTGGCCAGATCCCTTAGGAGAGCAATCATTTGGGTTGCGTAGTTCAGTGGAAGAGTGCTTGCCTAGCCTGCTTGAGGCCCTGATTTGGTTATGAAAGAAAGAAACAAGCAAGCAAAAGAGAGAGCAAGCATTCAAATATATGAGTCTATGGGGGCCTTTCTCATTCAAAGCACCACACAATCCACTCCATAGGTTTGGATGGTTGAGGAAGCACTCCAGAGTGGGCTGTGTGTGTGCACAAGCACGCATGTGTGCGCGTGTGCTGGGCCGGGTCTCATGTAACCCAGGCTTCAACTTGCTATGTAGCTAAGGTTACCTTGAACTTCTGATTCTCCTGCCTCCACCTCTGGACACATACTGGTATTCCAGCCTCAGCTACTGAGTGCTGGGATCACAATGTGTGCCTCTAGCTTACAGCTCGCTAGTGTTTTTTGTTTGGGGTTTTTTGTTGTTGTTGTTGTTGTTGTTGTTGTTGTTATTCTTAGCATACAAAGAAATAAATTTCATTACATCATTATCTGCAATTTTTAAAGCTATTTATTTATTGGGTATGGGGAATTTAGGTATATATGCTATAGTGTACATGCGGAGGTCAGAGGACAGCTTAGGGGTGTCATGTTTCTATATGAGCTCCAGGGTTCGAACTCAAGGACATCATATTTGGTAGCAAGAACCCCTGCTCTCTGTGCCATCTCACTGGCCCTATTATGTCATTTTCATACTTTGATTTTGTTGATTCTCCTTTTCCCCTTGTCCTGGTCAGTTCTTGATGTGGGAAGTCCTTCTGTATATGTGTTGCTTTTATTGGTTAATTAATAAAGCTCTTTTGGCTAATGGTTTAGCAGAGTACAACCAGGTGAGAAATCCAAACAGAGATATATATAGAGAGAGAGTAGGCGGAGTCAGAGAGATGCTATGTCACTGTCGAAGAAGGCCGATGCCATGGAGCTGTCCAAGAAGCAAGAGGTAACAAACCATGAGTCTCGTGGTAAAATACAAAATAATAGAAATGGATTAATTTAAGATGTAAGAGCTAGCTAGCTATTTATGCCTGAGTCATTGGTCAAACAGTGTTGGAATTAATATAGTTGTGAGCTTCCATGTGGATGCCGGAAATTAAACCCATGTCCTCTGGAAGAGCAATCTGTGCTCTTAACCACCCCCCCTTTCAGCTTTCATGTTACAGGTGTTCTATTGTATGCCATCCCCTGAGTTGAAACCTCTTTTACCCCATCTGTGATCCCTTTCTGGTTATATGACATCTATCTAGGCTCATACTCATAAATATAATTTATATACATAACTTAGATGCTAGGAGCCACATAGGAGAGAGATCATATGGTATTTATCTTTCCGTATCTCTTAAAATAAGAGTGTCCATTTGTTTTTCTATAAATTTCTTTTCCCTTTTTGATAAAACAAATTCTATTACTTATTTTCATTAGCCATTCATCCTTCGATGAACATCTAGTCTGGTTGCATTTCCTTGCTATTGTGAATAAAGTAGAAATAAACACAGTATGTAGTAGGACATAGAATCCTTTACCCAGTGGTGTTTTAGAACATCCCCCACCTCTTGCTTTGTCTTGCTCAGCCTCCCATTTGCCCTTCTGCTGGTTTTGGGGGGTTATTTCTGTTTCATCTTTGGCCTCACTCTACCCACTCTATCTAACCCAACCTTGGATGGGTGAATGAATTAGATCTAGAGCACAGATAAAAGTATGGGCAAATGCCACTTATCATCCAGGGATGGGCTATAAAATGTGGCGCCAAGCAGGTTCATCTTTGTGCAAACACCACAGAGTGATTTATGTAACCTGGATGGCCTAGGTCAATCACTACCCCCGCTCTTGATGCCAATAAGATATGGTAAACACGAGGTGTTCAAGGCTGCCGCCCACGTAATGTGGCCTTTTCCTTTTTTTTTTTTTAAGTTAGAAGATCTGCACTTTAAAGTAACAACACAACAGTTAAAGATGGCATAGTAAATGCACAAACGAATAGCAGATTATTGTCTATGTCCATCTTTGTATTGCTGTTGTTCTCTACAAGGTAAGGGGTGTTTGTGCCTCATTGACACACACACACACACAAGAGGAATGCTTTGGACTGATTTAACAGACCTGGAAAAAAGGAAGGTATTCTAAAGAGAAACTGTGTCTCCCAGTCTATCAAACTACCGAAACATTAGCCTCTAAAGAAATGAGGATTTCCCGGCTCCAAATCTTACTCTGGGGGAGAGGGCCCCAGTCAGGGGGGAACTTGTCTCCCAGAAAGAGATTTCACAGGGTTCTAACCACTTGACAAACCACCTTACAAGGTGAGCCTGAAGCCCAGACAGCCATGGGCCATACCTTGTTGGGGACTGCATATCCTAGGCCCTCTATTTGAGCTTTACTCTTAGTCAGGACCCCAAAGACGGACTTGGGAGGGTTCACCAGCTCACTCGTCCATCCAGCGTGGTCGCATTGAATGAATGAATCTCCTTTTCTGATTTTCACACTTATTAGACTCCTTTAATAGGCTCATCAAGGATGGGTGACTGAACCTGGGTTGGGGCGCAGGCTCTGAGCAGCAAATCTGGGATGCTAGGATGACTGTTAAAGACATGAAGCAGTAAGAACTTTCCAACTTCATTACAACCTTCTAGAATCTCTGTGTTCAGCCCACTGTTGTACTGAGATCAAGTCCCACTCGGTAGCGCAGGCTGGTCTTGAACCTTTAGCAATCCTCTCACCTCAGCCTCCTGAGTGCTGGCATTGTGGCGAGAGTTAGCATGTGCAACTCTGTGCGGTCCCTTGTTAATCATAACATCATGACTCCAGATGGGCCAGCATTTCGACATGGGGAGTTGCCTCTGTGACAGGAAAGCAAGTCCTTTGTGAAGTAATAGAGCAGGGACAGTCCAGCTATGTCATACGGTACAAGCCTTTAACTGGGAAGCTTATGGGACAAAAATCTACGGATAACTGCAGGCAAGAAACTAAAGATATTCCCCCATCTGCTTGTTTTTTGCTACTCTGACTTTGGAAGAAAGATCATCTTCATAGTGAGATTGATGGACGAGGCTGGCAGTTTGGGAGTGAAAAAAAAAATCTGAAGTAGTCACCGCAGGCGGTGGAAATGTTCAGGCAACAAAGCATCCCTGTTAGAGCTTGGATGGTAGTGAGGCCAAGTGAGGCAGCAGGCAGTGATGGTGCCCAGCCTGATACAGCAGTATTTAGGGCAGGAATGGAGATGCTGGATGCCTGATTCCATTCTGAGACTTATCATGTCCAGACTGATATAACCAGGAGGTAAAGGGGAGAAACCTTGGAAAGGTTGCCCCAAGAGAGGTTTGTGTGGGAGACCATCAGAAGGAAACTGAATCATTCGTTTCCCCTAAAAATGGAGTCGGAGGCTATTTAAATAAGTGGGTGTCACCTGGTGGAGCACACCTTTAATCCCAGCACTCGGGAGGCAGAGACAGGTAGATCTCTATGAGCTTGAGGTTATCTACAGAGTGAGTTCCAGGACAGGCTTCAAAGCTACAGAGAAACCCTGTCTCAAAAAAAACAAAACAAAGCAAAAAACAAACAAAACCATGCATGTCTCAGCTGGGAGGTGATACACATCTTTAATCCCAGTACTTGGGTGAGAGTGGAGGGGCAGAGACAGGGCAGGTGGATCTCTGTGAGTTTCAGGGCAGCCTGGTCTATAGAGCGAGTTTCATGATAGCCAGGGCTGTTACAAAGAGAAACCCTGTCTTGAAAAAAAAAAAAAAACACAAAAAAAAAAAAAAAAAAAGGAAGGAAGGAAGGAAGGAAGGAAGGAAGGAAGGAAGGAAAAGGGAAAAAGGAGGAGGAGTAGAAAAGAAAAGAAGGAGAAGGAAAAGGGGGAGGAGTGCCTGCCTTGCTCGTTTTCATGATGACCAAACAGAAAAGTAAAGTGTCTTTCCTCTCCCCTCTTCAGTGCCTGCCTGAGATTAGATGTAGGTTCTGTGTTTACTGGCTGCTGGGCTGGGCTGTTAGCAGCTTGGAGATGGTGCCAACAGGAATCTCTGGAAACACCTGCTTTCCCAGAGTTCTCCTGTGTGGAGATCTGAAGTTGCTTGCTCCTTTGTCTTGTCACTGTGCTAAGATGTACTAAGATCTGTGTTAAAATAAAAAGACAAAATCATAATAGGGCTTGGATCGTGGCTCTCTTGTGATAAACTGAGATCATCTACCGAAAGTTCTTAGTGCTTGTTTCTCAACCTTCCTAATGTTGTGGCCCTTTAATTCACAGTTTCTCATGTTGCCATGATCCCTAGCTGTAAAATTATTTTGTGGCTACTTCATCACTGTAATTTTATTACTGTTAAGAATCATAACGTCGGGTCAGGCAGTGGTGGCGCATGCCTTTAATCCCAACACTAGGAAGGTAAAGGCAGGCAGATCTCTGTGAGTTTGAGACCAGCCTGGTCTACAAAAGCTAGTTCCAGGACAGGCTCCAAAGCTACAGAGAAACTCTGTCTCAAAAGACAGAGAGAGAGAGAGAGAGAGAGAGAGAGAGAGAGAGAGAGAGAGAGAGAGAGACAGAGAGAGACAGAGACAGAGACAGAGAGAGACAGAGAGAGAATTTACTTGATTGGATCATTTGACGTGAGAAACCCACATTGAATCTGGTAGCACCTTCTGGTGATAGTCCACATAGAAGACTTGGAAACATGGAAGTTTTGCTTCTTGCCTGCTTGCCCTTGCTGTTGCTGGCAGTTTCATCTATCCTGCTGCTGATACATCCATTCACTGGCATTAGAACCTACTTCACGATGCCAAAGCACACGGAAGACAAGCTGAGACACCAGCCTCTTGGACTGAACAACTACCGGGTTCTTGGCCTTTTGTCAGGAGAAAGCCATTGTTGGACTAGCAAGACCACAGCCTGTAAGTCACTCCAATAAATCCTGTGTGTGTGTGTGTGTATTCTAGAATATATATTTATTCTATCAGTTCTGTTCCTCTAGAGAACCCTAATATACAGTGATATTTGGAGCACCACAAGTAACTCTTTTGTACATATACAACTGATTTCCCAGAATCCCTAATTTATCTTTGGACGTCAACACCAATTTTATGGCAGTCACATGGGCCTTGTTGTTAATGGTTACTGTAAGTGTGCCCCTCACCCCCAAATTCCCATAAGCATCATCACTCTAGTCTTAAACAGTGGATTACAATTTTTCTTTCTTTTTAAACAAGATTATTCATTTTTATTTATGGGTGTGCGGGTTTGGTTTTTTCCCCCTCTATTTATGTATCTGTACCATTGTCATGCCTGGTGTCCAAAAAGGCCAGGAGAGCCCATTTTGTATCCTGAAACTCAAGTTGTAGATGGCTGTGAGCTGCCATGTGGGTGTTGAGAATTGAACCCAGGTCCTTTGTGAGAGCAGCAAGTGATCTAACTGATGAACCATCGTCTCTCTGGCCCCTGTAAATATATCTTACAGCTACATAAAATTACTAACATAAAACTACTTTCTTAAACATTTAAGTATAACATAAGCACACTGAAGTTATAATGGGAAAATACCTTTTATTAGCTTTATTCAAATATTTATTATTACCTGTAAGGAGTTATTATTATTCAACAATAAACATCATTTCTCTTTTCCTTTTTTTATTATTTATTTATTATGTATACAATATTCTGTCTGCGTGTATTCCTACAGGCCAGAAGAGGGCACCAGACCTCATTACAGATGGTTGTGAGCCACCATGTGGTTGCCGGGAATTGAACTCAGGACCTTTGGAAGAGAAGGCAATGCTCTTAACCACTGAGCCATCTCTCCAGCCCCCTCTTTATAATTTTTTGAGACAGGGTTTCTCTGTGTGCCAGCCCCTGGTTGTCCTCTATTTGTAGACAATGCTGACCTTAATCTCACAGAAGCCTGTCTGCCTCTGACTCCCGAGTGCTGGAATTTAACGTGTGTACCACCACTGCCCAGCTTGCCTTAGGTAATTAAGAAACTGAATAAGAACTTCGTGTCTTCCAGAAGGTAGTCAACCTGGATATGAAGAGAACCATGCATTAACTGTAACGTGAGAAACCCGATCTTAGAGGAATAACAAAAGTGAATAGAAAGGGTGAAGAAGGGTTGGCTAGTCTGCCTGGGAAAAAAATCAAAGAAACGAACGCACCTGTCCTTCAGTAGTTCTGTTTGTTTAAGACTATTCAAATGTCTCTCTGCTTAAAGAATGGAGAAGAAGAATTAAAGACAAACGAGAATTCTAGAACGTGGGAGCCAACCCAAAAGAAATGTGTAGGCTGTACTGTCTGAGAAGGTCCTGTCTGGAAGGAAGACGGGCGACTGCAGAAGGAGCAGTGTAGGCGTGGGGAGCTTCTCCCAGGGTACTCTCGTGGGTGTCTGAAAGAAGCGCGTGTTGGAAATCACTCAGCGACTATAGCATGCTAAAATGGGACAGCTAGTAACTACATACCCGGGATCAGGTAAAACACTCAGCTCGACCCAGAGAGTCCCCTGCCCTCCCAGCCAATCAAATCTTAATACAAACGTGACTTGCCATCTGAGTCTTGGTCTGCAGGAAGTGACACAGTAACAAGACAAAAAAATAAAATAGGAATGCAATCGGTTAGTTTTTGAGTGTGGGATAGTCTACAATGAAAGAGCTAAAGAAAATGAATTTTCAAAGAGATTATAACAAATTCAACGAGGAATCTAGTTCAGGTTCTTATTTCTATAATGGTTTAGGCAAACCGGCACAGTTCCCCAAGGGGCAGCAGCGAGCCTTGAGGAGCCATGGCGGGTGAGAGATGGGTAGACGCCATGCAGAGAAAGTGGGTATAGTTTATTCAGTAAAAGGGAAGGGGGGGAGAGACAGAGAGAGAGAGAGACAGAGAAAAAGAGAGAGAGAAGAAGGCGGGGAGAGGAGGAAAGGCCACAGCCACCCCTTCTAAAGAGAGATGGCAGAGAGAGAGAGAGAGAGAGAGAGAGAGAGAGAGAGAGAGAGAGAGAGAGAGAGAGAGAGAGAGAGAGAGAGAGCGCGTACAGGCTGGAAAAGGAAGATGAGCTTGCCTCCCTGGAAGGAGTGAACGAGCAGGGCTTGTCTCTTAAAAGGACAGGACAGACCATTACAATTTCCTTGAGTTAACGCTACACATTTTTCAATGACTTATTTATTTTTATTTTTATGTGCATTGATTGGTATTTTGCCTGCATGAACGTCTGTGTGAAGTGCAAGATCCCCTGGAACTGGAGTTACAGACAACCGTGAGCTGCTGTGTGACTGCTGGGAATTGAACCTGAGTCCTCTGTAAGAGCAGCCAGTGCTCTTAACTGCTGAGCCATCTCTCCAGCCCAAACTCTTTAATTTTTTTTTTTTAACATTTAGAGAATGTTGATGTGGGAATTCAATTAATTAAAGGGCTTGATCTTATCCGGGTGATGATGGCATTATGTTTGGTGAGAAATGTCCTGGTCTTTTCGGCCTGTAAGATGCGCAATGAAGTACTTGGAGGTAAAATTACATAAAGCCCTAGATATGCTTTTGTGGGCGCCTGGTCTCCCTTATTCCTGGGGTGCATTGGCGGGGACAGTTTGTTATCAGTTAACTAAGCTTCCTGTGTGTTTCCGTGCTATCCCTGCCCCACCTGGTGATTTAGCTGCAGGCAATCTTCTCCATTGTTAATATGGTAATTTCCCACCTTCCTGGGTGGAGAGATCTTTGTGCTGCAGTTAGGTAGAAAAGGGCTTCCCCAAGTCTGAATAAACGGCATTCGCTTGATCTCCTATCGAATGACCCTGGTCTCTGTCTCTTGTGTTCAATCTCCAGGCCCTTGCCCGGACTCGCATTCGGTACAGCTGCGCGCGAACTGTACCAAGGGTGTAACACCAAAACCGGGTGTTACAATTGGAGGCCCCAGCGAGATCATCAGCAGCAGCAACTAGACCCAGCGAGATCGGGAAGTAGGGAATCCCTGAGAGGTCGCCCTCGGGAAGACTGGCCAGCAAGGTAAGAAATTGTGTGGCGAGGGTGAATTGGTTATGGGTGCAAGCTATTCTGTTCCTGTGTTGGAGGGCCGGTTAACAGGCCAGTTGTTAGGTCTTTTGGAAAATAGAGGCACCGGTATTAAAGTTGAGACAGCAGTAGAGACCATTAAGACAGTTTTAAAGTTTAGTCCCTGGTTCCTACATGCAGGAGGTTTTAATATTACTGATTGGGATCAGGTAAAGGCTGATCTTCAAGATGCTCTGAAAGAGCGAGGGCCACATGAAGTCCCCATGGCGATATTTTCACTATGGCGCTTGGTCAGAGATGCTCTTCTTAGTGATGATGTTAGAGTCAAAGAGCAATTGGAATGTTTAAACAAAACCCTTGAGGAGATTCAGGAAGTAGAAGCTGTAAGTTCTATTAAGAGTTTTGAGGAACAGGAAGTTTTAGGAACAGGTAGTATTAGTAAGAATATAGAAGAAGAAGAAGAAATTTTAGAAAAGGAGATCGCACTGATAAAAAAGAAGTTAGAGAAAGAGGAAAGGAAGGAAGCGAACGGAGATGTCTCCATGAGACCTCCTCCGCAAAATCCTGGTACTACTGCTTCTGCCCCTATAGACTTAGAGGCAGAAATCCGAGAGATCCGGGAGAGGTTAAATAAACTAAGTAGAGAGAAGCAAATTGAGAAACAGATTTATCCTGTTGTGGAAAAAATTGATCAGCAGGGACAGAGAGCCAGGCAGCATAACCCCCTGGCCTTTAAGGACATTAAGCAATTAAAAGAAGCAGTTGTGGATTATGGAGCTCACGCTCCTTTCACTGTAGCTTTGTTGGAATCCTTTGCAGAACTCAACCTTATACCCAATGATTGGATGCAGCTTTGCAGGGCTTGTCTTTCAGGGGGAGATTATTTGTTATGGAGAGGTGAGATGCAGGAGAATTGCAAAAAGACTGCAGTCAAAAATGCTGAAGCAGGCTTCCCCCAGAATAATCTTGACAAACTAACTGGTGAAGGACAATATGCTGGCTTGGAAGCACAGATTGCTTATGATCCTGCGATTTATGCTCAGATAGCTGCAGCAGCCGTTAAAGCTTGGAAAACTTTACCTAACAAAGGATCACGAGAACAGCTTTCTAAGATCCTTCAAGGATCTTCAGAACCTTATTCTGAATTCATTGACCGCCTTCTACAGGTGGGAAGTCGCATTTTTGGGGATGTGGATTCAGCCATGCCAGTCGTTAAGCATCTGGCCTTTGAAAATGCAAATAAGTTCTGCCAGGAAGTTTTACGCCCCCATAGAGATGGAGATTTGAATGACTTTATCAGATTATGCAGAGACATTGATGGCACTCACGTAATGGGCCAGGTAATTGTTTCTGCCCTCAAGGAAGGCCAAGGTGGAGCCAGACCTAGAAATTGTTTTCAATGTGGAAGGTCAGGGCATTTCAAAAGAAACTGCCCTGCTGGCAAAGGAGCAGTCAATCAGCCTAGAGGAAATCCAGGTGTTTGCCCTAAATGTCAAAAGGGAGCACATTGGGCCAACGACTGTCACTCTAAGTCGGACAGTCAAGGATATCTCATCCCCAGGTCAAAAAACGGGGGGAGGGGCCTGCCCCGGGCCCCCAAAACTCAAGTGTACGGGGCCATGAGCGGAGCAGCGGCTCCCATCAGATTCATTCCTCAGAGAAATGCCTCACTGTCAACGACCTTGTACGAGGCACCTCAGGAAGTGCAGGACTAGATCTCTGTACCTCCGCCCGAGCAGTATTAACCCCACAAATGGGTGTGCAGGCCTTGGGGACTGGAGTATTTGGACCTATCCCGGAGGGTTCAGTAGGTATAATTTTGGGTAGAAGTAGTTCTGCGCTCAAAGGAATCAAAATTTTGCCAGGAATTATAGACTGTGATTATACTGGAGAAATTAAAATTATGATTGAAGCTGGTATGGGAGTCCTTGTCATCCCTCAAGGAGCGAGAATAGCTCAATTAGTGCTTTTACCCATGTTTCGCTCTACTAATCCTTTCTTTAAACCAGAGCGAGGGGACAAGGGATTTGGCTCCACAGGCTCCCCTGGAGCTTTTTGGGTTTCTAGCCTAGAGAATCGCCCCACACTTACTTTAACAATCAATGGGAAAAGGTTTCAAGGCCTTCCTGATACAGGGGCTGATTCTTCAGTGATTGCTAAAAAGCACTGGCCTACAGCATGGCCTCTACAACTAGCCTCTACGACCTTGCAGGGAGTAGGTTCGGCCAGTTCTCCAGAATGCAGTACTCAATATTTAAATTGGGAGGACGAAGAAGGCCATAAGGGCATTTTTAAACCATTTGTCCTGGAACACCTTCCTCTTAATTTGTGGGGAAGAGATGTTTTGCAAGCCATGGGAGCGGTTCTGACCACTGAACCTGTGCAGCGTATGCTATCAAAGCAGGGCTTTATCCCTGGTCAGGGTTTAGGCAAAAATCTGCAGGGAGATGTACAGATTTTAGCAGACAAGAAAATGATACAGCAGTCTCCTGGACAGCGTGCAGGGTTAGGAAATTTTTCCTAGGGGCCATTGCGGAGCAGCCAGAAAGTATTCCTATAAAATGGAAAACTGAAATACCTGTTTGGATAGACCAATGGCCCCTGAGTAAAGAGAAATTACAGGCTGCTCGTACTCTAGTTCAGGAACAGCTAGAAGCAGGGCACATAGTGCCATCCACTTCTCCCTGGAATACCCCTATCTTTGTTATTAAGAAAAAGTCTGGTAAATGGAGGTTGCTACAAGATCTTAGAGCAGTAAATGATTACATGGAAATTATGGGGACAACTCAACCTGGGTTGCCTCAGCCTGTGGGTATTCCTGCAGGATACCATCCTTTAGTTATTGACCTGAAGGATTGTTTTTTCACCATTCCCTTGCATCCAAAAGACTCTGATAAATTTGCTTTCAGTGTACCGTCTGTAAATTTCAAAGAGCCGTACAAGCGCTACCAATGGGTGACATTGCCCCAGGGTATGGCCAATAGTTCTGTAATTTGCCAAATGTTTGTGGCACGGGTTATCGCCCCAATAAGGCATAAATATTCTCAACTGTATATAAGTCATTATTTAGATGACATCCTATTAGCTGGACAGGACCCAGAAATTGTCCTAGAGGCTTATGCTGACTTGCAAGAATGCCTAGCACATGCTGGGTTAGTTATTGCTTCTGAAAAAGTACAACAACAGTTTCCATATCAATACTTAGGGCATCAGCTGTTGCAGACAGGAGTAAATAAAACAAAAAAGGGGGAATATGGTTCCACCCCCCGAGAGCATTTACATTTAAAATTTTTTGACTGTTGATGCTCAATCTCATACCGCCGCTGACAGGCATTGGCGGCCAGATTCTTCCGGGATGCCTCATGTAAAATGGAAGAATCTATCAGATGGCACCTGGTATGGTCCAGATCCCGTACTGGTGTGGGGAAGAGGGGCTGTTTGTGTTTTCCCGCAGGATGCTGACAATCCAATATGGGTACCTGAGCGGCTGGTGCGTGCTGTGGATTTTCCTGTCCAGAAGCCTGAAGACAGGACAGAGCCAAGAGATCAAGGAGATTCTGGCTTGTCAACTGAAGAGTTGTGGGTTTCCTGAGGAGCTGGCTGCGGTGGTCCGAGTGCCAAGGATTGTCCCTCTACCCATCTACCCTTCTCATGATATTGGCAGCCATTGCTGTTGCTGCCACAGCAGCTAATGCTGCTGGATTTTCTTTAGTCAGTCAGTTGCTTCCTGCTAGCACAAAGATACCTTCTCAGGGCAGGTTGCAAATGCCATAGCCATTTCAAATTTGAGCTAAATTTACATATGAATATTGCAGTTAATTTTGTTCTTGGTTGTGGTTAAAGACCACTGCTAGATATTACAGTTATAAGCTTATTGTTGTTATTCACGGACCCTGAGGTGTGCAATTTACAAATTGGCTCTTAAAATTGTTTTAGCTAGCTATACCAGGGTTCCTTTCACCAGCGCTGAGACCTTACTTGAAGGGCTCCAATTTTGGGCAGTATTAATAAGTATTGAGCAAACACAGTCACCTTATGGGATGCTTATATATATGCTGGAGCATCATCTTCATAGTTATGATGCCAGAGCCAAAGGCAAGCTCAGGTCTATGTTGCCACATGGCAAGTCCTCTTAGCTATTGCCCCAGAGAATCTTTCAGCACAAATCTGGCTGAACTCGGTGTTGGATGACTAGTGAGCCAAAGACGGGAAAGGCTTTTGGGGGGCTGCCTCAACCTAAGACAGGAAATGTGTTTTGACCTGGATGCTTTCCAATGACGGGTAAGGGGTATTGCCTGACGTCCAAGGCCACCCAAGACAGGCCTAGTCATAATTTATATTAAGGGGGGACCTGTGGGCGCCTGGTCTCCCTTATTCCTGGGGTGCATTGGCGGGGACAGTTTGTTATCAGTTAACTAAGCTTCCTGTGTGTTTCCGTGCTATCCCTGCCCCACCTGGTGATTTAGCTGCAGGCAATCTTCTCCATTGTTAATATGGTAATTTCCCACCTTCCTGGGTGGAGAGATCTTTGTGCTGCAGTTAGGTAGAAAAGGGCTTCCCCAAGTCTGAATAAACGGCATTCGCTTGATCTCCTATCGAATGACCCTGGTCTCTGTCTCTTGTGTTCAATCTCCAGGCCCTTGCCCGGACTCGCATTCGGTACAGCTGCGCGCGAACTGTACCAAGGGTGTAACACCAAAACCGGGTGTTACAGCTTTGAAGTATTCCAGTTTTGTTTCTAGGCGGAAGGGGATAAGTATAGTATCATACAGACAGTTGTGAAGTTGGTTGATAGGGTTGTGAGAGTTCACTGAATTCTATTTGAAAGGATGCTGGGAAGCTTCGCATTACAAGATTAAATGTAGGAGACATCTGAACAAAGATGTATCATTGGCAGGAGGAGAGAAGGCATGGCGAATGATGGAATTGCAGGCTTGAGAAGCTGCTCCAAGGGAGAGTTCCTTGGTGTGTGTGCTCCGCTGGTGGTGTTAGAGTGACCAACTGAAGCTGTCTAGTGCCCACCCGGTAACAAGATGTTGTTGCTATCAATTTTCTAGTGTGCCTACGTTATGAGCTGATTTAAGTGCTCCCTATGCAGTCCCCAAAGCAGAGTCCTGCCCTTTTCCTGTTGCTCTGATAAAATTCCCTGCTGACAGCAACTTAAGAAAGGGTTTGATTGGGCTCACAGGTCAGGGGTCCTTGTATAGCAGTTTACTCTGAATTGAAATATCTCTTCCCCAAGGAAAGTTCATTAAGACTCAGGAGGTTAAAAGTTCGCAAGTCTCAGAAAGTCCCTGTAAGCAAGTTAGCACAACCGCACTCTCCTCATGGTAGACACTAGTAAGGACAACTAAGGAGAGACTTTCCCTTTTGTCAAGATGCCTACAAGTTGCAGGGGGCTCTTGAGAAGTCCCGCTTTTGTGAATCACCAGCCACCATCCGGTAGACTTTCAGTGATGCAGCTGCTTTTGAGTCATCCCGGCTCCTCTGAGTAAGCTGTCGCACATACTCCTGGAGGAACTCAGTGGTTCACCAAACTGGACTTCAGCTGTGTAATCATTTTGGCCTGTGGTCAGCTTCCTATCTGGGGTCACTTCCTGTCTGAGAAGACGTTTGTTCACGTCTCCTCAGGAATAGAGTCACACAACAAGGGCATAGTCAACCATGACAGGAAAGTCATGGCAACGGGAGCCAGAGGCAGCTGGTCACACTGCCGCTGCATTCGGAAAGTAGGGACCAATGAATGCTTATGCTCAGCTCACTTCTCTTTTCTATGTAGTCTAGGATACTGTACACAGAGGGGGTAGTGGGGTCTTCCTAACTCAGTCTAATCAAGATAATCCCCCAGGATATGCCCAGGTAACTGTGGATCTCATTAAATTGACGTTTGAGATTAATTGTCTTGACTACCCAACATATTGCCCAAAATATTGACCGTAGGAGAATGTCTCTTTACTGTTACTTGGAATGTGGACTACACTCTGTCTACTACATTCTCTGAACCCATAACACATGGGTCAGGGAGTCAGAACCTTTAATGGGAATGGCACCATAGTGTGTTTATTAATTCACTTTCACTGTTTTCATGCTGGAACTTAGCTGATCAGTAGACCTTGGAATTCAGCAGGGGAGTGTCAGGAGCCATTTCCCCCCAATCATTACAGGAACCATCACTCTAGGGAGTCTGCAGAGAACCCCACATCCATAATTATGTTCTATTGACAGAATGCCCCTCATCCAATTAACTGTTAATCTTAGCGGAACCCGCCTCACATTCCAGCTATCCAGGGAACCAGGTGTGGCAACTTGTGACTTCCTGGCCTGTCGGTCTGAATGTAACCTGACCGAGCTACGTGACCGGAACCACGCGGCGAGATCCCGTACCCTGCCCCCCATTCCTTACCATATATAAACTGTAACCCGTCCCTAATAAACCGGAGGCTTTGACAAATCTGCTTGGCCTCCTTCTTCTGTCTTAGCTCATTCCCTTCCAGGTAGCGCCCCTCCGAGACCCTGGAGTAACTCGATTGCGGGGTGGGTTACAACCCCTAGACTGAGTAGCCCACCCCAACGCAATCGACAGGGGAGGTGTGTGTTAACTTCAAAGATGGGAGGAGAAAGAACGCCAGTGTCAATCATCATGACCAAATTAAAACAAGCAGTTAACTAAAGCAAGCTTTTTTATTTGTGTACACAGGCTGCCTCCTCCTAAGGCATGGGTTGAGAGGTCAGCATTGGATGTGAGGAAGACTCACTTTCATAGCACAGGGCAGGGGGTTTCCAAATGTGTGTCAGGGGGTGGCAGACAAAATAGGTGGGGCTGTAGGAGCAGGACAAACAAGTTTGTCCTCCTCACAACCTCTTGAAACAAAGACATGAATTGCAAGGTGGGCGTAACAATAGGTAGTCATACTGATGTAGTCATAGGTGGTCATAAAATCTTCTGAAACAAAGGTAGGTTTGCAAGATGGTTATAAATAACATTTTGAAACGAAAACATGATTGTCATTCCTGGAATAGGCAGTGTAGAACCATTTGTAGTTTAGGGAACAGGTAGCCCAATCCTTGAGAAGCACAAGTTTAATCATAAACAGGAATGAAACTACCTTGTGTTTACTATAAGATGTCTTTTAAGTCTAAGATGGAGGCAGGATGGTTTTTCAGTGTGGTCATCAGACACACAATAGACCCCCAGCTTCCAAAAGATGAGGTTTGCTTGGTTATTCCAAGTTGATAATCCCACTTAACCAAAACTACTGGTGAAAATACTTAATCAAATTCTTCAAGAAGGAGATTACACACCCAATGGAAAGTGGGTGCAAATCAAACACTGGAACTCAGTATCTCTCGGTATATCCAAGCCCAATCACAAAGGTTAATTGAAGACTACGGCGGCCCAAAGGAAACAAAACTATTGAGGGTCATACAATTCAGAAAAGATGATTTCAGTCACCCCATAAGGGAAATAAACTTAGCCGGCTGAGGCCAGGCTGAAGCGGAACTTCACGGATATATCCTACAGCCTTCGGTGGGTTATAAAAGTAAGGACTTAGTAGCTTTGTGTGCTTCCTATTTCTGTGCATGGTAACCATTCTTAATCTCTCTCCTTCTCACTGCTACGTTCCATGTCAGTTATGGGAGATCCACTTTAGATTTGTGCTGTAAGGTAACAGAACATCCCATTGGGTTGTAATTGTGTAGTCAGACTACTGCCTGAGTTCCCGGGGGAGAAAGGAACTACCATGTTTCGCCCAGATACATCATTGATGACACACCAAAGAAGCCATTCCACACTTAATAGCTCTGTGAACCAGTGTGTTCTGGTTATTTCCAGGAGCATGGTAGGGGTGGGCGCGCACCTAAAGACAGTTGCAACACTGAAGAACCGTGAAGACTACAAAAGGCTGCATCCCTGGAGCTTGCAGGCAACCTCACAGAAGAGTGTCCTTTCCCACCGCCATTGCTTACTGTCCATGTGAATGCGGGGAGAGACCCGAATCCTGTAACTTTCCGCACCCGAGCATGCTGGTTTTCTATAACCGCCTGAGTCCTGTGAGCATCCCTTCTCCCCACAAGGATGTTTCAGCGTGGAGGAAATTGCTGTACAATAAGGGACCAGACCAGACTAGCGAGCAGCCCATCTTCCAGTTGGGGGTGGGGGTGGGGGAGCGGCTCTGTTGTGGGATATTTGTACTCTGTGGGAAGATGTATGGCTGTGGTTGGTGTAGTAAAAGGCTGAATGGCCAACAGCTAGCCAAGCAGGAGGTATAGGCGGGACTCCCGGGGAGTCTAGACAGAATTTCGGCAGCGGACTGGGAGCAAGTCGATGTGCTGTACTAAGAAGAGGTAACTAAGCCACACGGCAAAATGTAAATTAAAAAATATGGGTTAATTAAGGTATGAGTTAGGAAAAAGCCTACGCTAAGGTCAAGCTTTCATAATTAATAATAAGACAGTCGAAAGATAGTCCAACAACAAACAACAAAAACTTACTACATATCTTCACTTAGGGGGCACTGCTAACTGTACACACACACACACACACACACACACACACACACCCCGCCATCTTCCTGAGATCCTGTGATGCTCCGTGGGGAGCTGACAAGCAATGGAAACACAATGGAGGCGGACAGTGCTGGGCAGTTTCTTCCCTTTCGTTCCAATACAGAGCTGGGCCATTGAAACACTTCTCCTTTGCCAGCACGCAGGGCATTTCAGCAGCAAAGGCAGAACGAGGACTTCTGTAAGAGGAAGTAGTTTCCTTTCCGGTCATTGTAGGCCTTTGCCTTGAGTTTGGTAGCTCAGAGCTGACCTTCTTCTCAGCTAAATTTAGCAGGTGGGAGGGCGGATTCCCTGGGAGTTTGAGTAATGCCCTGCCGCAGGTGGCTTCTGGGTAAGTGTCACTTGGGCACTCTCATGAGGTTTAAAGACGCCCAGTGCTGTTCGCCTCTCTCTGGCGAACTCTGTGGGCGAACCAGAAAGCAGTTTCTGAGAGGATGCTGGCAGCGTCCTAGCTGTTATGTTTACAGAGGGTTCACGTCATCCTGCAGAAGGGCTTCCCATTGTTTGTTTTTTTTTTATTTTTTTTATTTTTTTTAATATTTATTTATTTATTTATTTATTTATTTATTATGTATACAATATTCTGTCTGTGTGTATTCCTACAGGCCAGAAGAGGGCACCAGACCCCATTACAGATGGTTGTGAGCCACCATGTGGTTGCTGG
>NW_026067924.1:2167925-2242987 GCF_014885135.2 Alexandromys fortis
GTTCATCTTTTTGGGTCTGGGTTACCTCACTCAGGATAGTGTGTTCTATTTCCATCCATTTGCATGCAAAATTCGAGAAGTCATTGTTTTTTTACCGCTGAGTAGTATTCTAATGTGTATATATTCCACACTTTCTTCATCCATTCTTCCATTGAAGGGCATTTAGGTTGTTTCCAGGTTCTGGCTATAACAAATAATGCTGCTATGAACATAGTTGAACAAATGCCCCTGTCATATGATCGGGCATCTCTTGTGTATATTCCCAAGAGTGGCATTGCTGGGTCCGGGACACCAATGATATCCTTTGCTGGAGAGGTTGTGGAGAAAGGGGTACCCTCATCCATTGCTGGTGGGAATGCAAACTTGTGCAACCACTTCCCATTGTTTTTATCGGGGGAGCCTGCCCAGCAAACTTTGCAGTGCCCCGGTTGGCTACTGAATCTTGCCGGCTCCCCAGTGGCTGGTTTTACAATTGCATGTGGCACCTTAACTCACTTCTTAACCATCTAGTGAGCCTTGGCTACACCCTCTTACTGAGTTCTGGGCCCCAGACCAGATCAGGGTCTTTGTAACCTAGACAGGCCTCAACTGCACCACCTGTGTTCTGAGATTTGCGCGCACCCTTCCATGCCTGGTTGATGTGTCTAATCCATTGACTCTGCATGTATCGTCAAAGTGCTTAGTTAAGTAGCCCTTGGACTTGTGGGGGGGGGGCTGTTGTGGCACATTTACTCCCTAGCCCATCATAGAATCAGTTTGTTCAGCCTGGGTAAGGGAAAGAACCATGCCTGACTTGTTGGCTGACTGTCGGAATCAAGAGCAAGAACTCACTTCAAGTCAAGAGCTTCTTAACACATTTTCATAATACGTATATTTTATACATGCATTGATATATATGCGTGTGTGGGCATATGCATGTATTATTCATGCACGGTTTCTTATTTTAGTTATTGGGTCACAATATATTACTGTCATAATTGTGTTGGAGTAGGAGAGTTCAAGTCAGCCCCTGAACTTGCAACACACAATGCCGGCCTTTTAGAGGTTGCAACAGCATGTTCCAGGCTCATGTCTGGTCTTCCTTGCCTAAGCTCTGGAACCAGCTATGTTCCAAGGAGTCTGTAACTGGCTGGAATTTCCCCAAGACTAGAAAGAAAAATGATGAAAGCCAACTCCAATGTCCAGCTACAGTCTTGTGTTCACCTGCAAATGGCAAAATTGCAGTGTAAAGTATCCCACTAGGCAGAACTTCCTGACAGCCTCATCCAATGAAGCCCTCACCCCTGCCCCCAATCTGTGCCCCTGTGCCACCACACTGCTCTGCTAGCACTGTTGAAACTTCATGGGTTTATTTCAGAATTTTGCTTTCTCCATCTAGAACAGTGCAGCATCTACACTATGGGACAGTACGTGAGCAGGGAACTAGGCTGGAGATTTAAAAACACATGTACACAGACAGACAGAGACACGGGTCATCCTAGAAACAAGAATGACAACTTTATTGTGCTCCAGGGAAGCTTATACAGGGATTCTTAACTGATAGATAAGCCCCAGCTCTTGGGATTTCCAGCTGTAAAACCCACCAGAAACCACTCCCCTGCCATCAGGAACTCATGAGGGTCTCGTGCTCAGAGCAGCTGCAGGCACAGGTAAACAAGTTGTCTACTCCGTTCACTCCAGCAGGCAAAGGGTCTGAGGCAGGCAAAGAAAGGCAAGGGGCCCGGGTTCTGCAGCCCTCAACAGAACAGGTGACCAGGAGAGATCACACAGGACTTGGTTCAGGTATCACAGTTGACAGGAGACAAATGTCAAAGGTAGATTGCTCGGTGTCATTCACCTCCTGTTGCTAGACAACCTGATGCAAATGGCTTGTGGTACGCCCGGTGAGGCAGGGCTTTGTCTGTTGGTCTCCAATAACTAGCTCAGTGCCTATCAGGCAGGAAGCAGTTGTCTTTGCAGGGAGCCAGAACAGATGCACAACTTTCTGCATAGGAGGTGGGGACTCCTTGAAGGAAGTAGACTGCTGGGACTGTATCTTTGGGATCTCTCTCTTGTTCTGGCTCCCTCCTGCATCAAATCAAAACAAAACAAACTTTCCCTTTCCCAGATGCTCTGCCATGCCTTTTCTTGCATGCCAGACTGATACTTCCAAATACTGTGACCCTAAGCAAATGCTCCTGCAGTTAAACTGCTTCCCTGGAGCCTTTGGTCATAGTGATTACTGACTGAAAGCCTGACCAACACAGCAGACAATTTTGAGATGACTTATGCCTGGTAAAATGCTTGCTTGGTAAATACCTGAGTTAGGATCCCCAGCACCCACAGTATAAGCCAGAGAAGGGAAGAGGTCATGCCCGTAACTCCAATGCAAGGGAGGAGTGAAGGTGGGTGGATCCTTGGAGCTCATCAGCCAGCCAATCTAGCCCAAAGGGCAAGCTCAAAATTCTAGGAAAGACAGTGTCCATACGTACAATGCACACAATTGAACATATAAAACCAATTTCCTATTTCATCTTTATTCTCAATCACTCTCCCCTCACCCCACAAAGGGAAAGGTCAGTTATTTTTTTTAGTGGGCAGATGGTTTTATGCAGCTATACATATATATGTTTCTTTCGTCCTTTTAAAAGCTGGGGAGACTGAGCCATTTTTTTTTAATGCATGTTCTTTAATGCATATTAACCAGTTATCAAATAAATACACACACTATCCCTGAAGGTGGAAAACAATATATTAATTTATTTCTAAGAAAATAAAAACAGAAAACATCAAAACCAAAATGGATATCGTAGATGAGGGTACCTTCCCAGCTAGCGCACTAGCTCAGATGTTACTCTCTTCCAATATTAAAGTATTTACAAGAAAGAGGTTACCAGCAACGGGCATGTAAACTTCTATTCCAGAAAACGTTTCTCATTTCCCAGGAGAGATCCAGTGTAAAACATTTCTTTTCAGGTGCTATCATCCGAGTAACAAATAAGAGACCAGTCTGAGACTTGACCTTGACCACACGTATCCCTGCTTTCAACCCCTGAGTCCTCGATACAGTGCCGTTTTATTTTTTGGTAGAAGGAAAAAGAAAGGTTTACATGAACATGATTCCCTTTCAAGACGATCAGCTCTCAGCAGGTACAATTACAGTGCAAGAATGAAATCGTGCTAGTGATGCCATTTACAGCAAGGGCTTTCTTCATTAGAACAAATAAATAGTTATGAATACAAGAGAGCTAGCAAAGATGGTCACATTTTAAAAATCATACTTATTGGTTTGTGTGTTGGGGAGTGACTATGTGCAACAACATGTGTGTTGGGGTCATAGAGTAACTTGTGGGCGTGAACTCTCTCCCTTCATCCTGTGGGCATGAACCCTCTCCCTCCAGCCTGTGGGCGTGAACTCTTTTTCCTCCATCCTGTGGGTCCCAGGAATTAAACTCAGGTTGTTAGCCTTGGTGGCAAGCACACCCACATGCTGAGCCCTAATCTCACATTTTTCTGAATGATGTAACTCTTTCTCCAAATTAAGAGTCCATTCTTAAGCTCTGCCTTCTCTGGAGATACTACATATGGCTTTTATTTTACCTTCTCTCAACAGCCCTATGGAAATGAGCTGAGAGGGTCAGAAGGACGCTTATGATTGTGAAGGAGCAAATATAAGAATTTATAACAAGTCACCCACCCTAAGGCTCGTTACATCATTTGAGAGATGCGGATGCTCACGCCATCCTCGAGAGAGAGGGCTGTAACTTTTGAATAAAATGAGACAAGAAGGAGCTGGTGGGGGCCAACAGGCTTCAGCTTTTGTTCCTCCTTCCCCCACATCTCTGGACTAACCTGACTGTAATTACTGATCCCTATGGTCTGACGTTATATATAGCCAGGCCAGGGCACATGCGCAGTGCAGTCATTTTGTAAGACTCTAGAGCAGGGTTTCAGAGGCTGATATACTCCCCAGTTTTACAGCGGAGAAAATATCTGTCTGGTTTCCCTCTTGGGTCGACATGTGTCCAGAGGATCACAGACGTCCAAGAGGCGTTTAGTGAAGGCAGACTAGACTAATGGGTGAAGAATGAAGGACTGAAAAAATGACACAGATGCCCACCTACAATCAAGCTCTTAAGTATTCAGGAACTCCTGTCAGCACCAATCCTTGCAAGCTACCTGGAGGCTGTCCTGGTGTGGTTAAAGCTGTGTACAAGAGAACTGGGCCCCTATCTCTCACATAGAAAATGGAACCCCAGAAGTGAGCTATTCACGGTCTCCAGATCCACACACTAGCACCTTTCCCGTGGGGAAGAAAGAATCCCTTCATTCCTCTGAGGCTGTTTCAGGGTTCTTGGTGGGAAAGAGAACATTCTGGAATAGAACATGGAAACGCCCGGCATCCCTGAGGTCCTCTTCCTGCAGCCACAGAGTGTCTCCTGTCTTCAGGACATGTTCTGTCGCATGTTAATGGCTTTTGTACTATACACACAACTTCAGACACAAGTAAACTGAGAATGTCCGTGTTCACAGGTCTGTTTGTGACGCTAGAGATGGAGTTCAAGTCCATAGACCAAGCTGGAGTCATACTCAGAGATTCTGCCTGCCTCTGCCTCCGGAGTGTTGAAATTAAAGGCGTGCACCACCGCAGTCGATTCCTTCCCAATTAAATGAAATTGGTAAGTTACTAGAAAGCCATCTCTACGCCTATGTATGGCTGGGCACATAGTTGCTGCAAAGGTGATTATGAACGCTTCCTCCTCCAATAAACCAAGTTTTGATTTCCTTAGATAGTACCACCCACCATTCTCCTTTCCAGCAGGATATACTAATATCAGTATCTGGCACAAAGAGCTGATGCATTTAAATTTATCATCGACCACAACAGTGGCATCAGGTGACTGCCAGACAGCAGAGCCAGGTGTGTTTGCACACACTTGTAATAGCAGCACTTGGTGGGTGCGAGGTGGGAGAATTGATCAGAGTTCAAGGCCATCCTGGGCTACCTGGCAAGAAGCAAGGTAGCCAGAGATATACAGCAAGAGCCTGTCTTTAAAAAAGAAGACGCAGAAGAGACCTTCAAAAGAAATGACCAGACTAGCTAAAAATGGCAGGACAGCTACACCCTGCCACCCTGTCAGTGGATCACAGTGTCCAGTGGATAACTTAAGCATAGTCGTGAAGCCAGGTCCTGATATTTTCCTGAAACCAGTTCTTGAAGCCTCCTGCATAGGCAAGGCGAGGGTCTCTTGGAGAGGAAGTCTCCGCTTTACGCCCTTCTGTTTCCCTTCCAGCCAGAGCTGCTGTGGATCAAAAATACCAGCTGGGTTGTATGGCGGTCTCACTCTGATTGAGGGTTCTCTCTCGAAGCCACAGCTCCAGGCATTCCACAGTGAAAGGGTACGTGTTGACCTCAAATTTGTTAGCAAATAGGCTCTGTGAATTTATTAGCCATTTTAAGTCTCCGTTTCCATAGATGCAGATGCCATGCACATAGTGACCTGTTGGGAGAGATGGGGGGGGGGGGGGGGGAAAAACAGTTAGACATACCTGTCTTTAGATCGGCGAACTGGAGGTAGCAGAAACCTGATCAAGTATGGTGAGATGCCAAGGAAACATGACTGGGCTGCCCTAGCCGGCTAGGAGCTTAAAGTGCTTAGGACAAACGGCACAAAGACGCACTTGAATAAGATGAGCATTGAAGACTATGAAAACCGGGTCCTAAAGCAGTTCCTGTGTGAGCACATGAGACTTACAGGTAAGCTCTAGAAGCGCAGGGATCAAAGAGGCCCTTTCGGCTTGTATTGTTTCTTCTCTGAGCTCTGATGGAATCTAGCTTCCACCTCTGAATGCTACAGTAGCCTCACCAATGTAGCGTGTCAGTCAGCAGTGAACTCTGAGACAGAGTTTCTCTATGTAGCGCAGGCTGGTCTTCAATTAGCAACCCAATTGCCTTGTTTCCTGAGTGCTGCAATTCCATGTGCTAGGCTAGCACCGAAGTTCTTAATCGCTGCCTTTCTCAACTGCCCCTCCCCAAACTGTCCCCGCAGCCACCACCTACACACACACACACAGAGAGAGAGAGAGAGAGAGAGAGAGAGAGAGAGAGAGAGAGAGAGAGAGAGAGAAAGCCCAGCAGCCAGAGAGGTTGCGTTACCACACAGGTGCAATAGATCTTCTCTGCTCAGAGTCTGGCATTTGAGACTCCTGACTCTGGTCACTCTTTGCTCTTCTCCAACTACTTCAGGCACATGGCCCTACCTGCCAGCCCCAAGCACAGCAGCCTCACTCCCCCCGACTCTCCCATGGGCTCCCCTATACCTCTATAACCTGTTCTCTCCCATATAACACACAGCCCAGTGCTGGCCACCACCTCAAGGTCACTTTCTCAGCAAGACCCTCCCTACCACATTTCCCTCTCATTCACTCGTATTTTGGTGTTTACTACCAATTGGTGTGTGTGCACAAAGGAACACATGCATAGATGTGTGTATTGTATAGGTGATATACATATAAATATCATGAAATTATACCCAAACCTTACACATTTATTATTTCATATATACATTCATTTTTATGTGTCATAAGTATCTTAAAATGTGTTAAGACTATAAATGACACACACGAATATTTTATGATATATGTGACATTTATCTATTTGCAGTGTTTTACACATTTTTTGAAAGGAAGGGAGATACGATTTCTTGTCCTTCTTTCTAGGCAAGGTCTTGCTACTCTTGGGCGGGACTACCTGCTCCAGAAAAAGCAGGCATTTTAGACCGTGTTGCCCTCTTCTCTGTCCTCTGCCTCTGGAACAGTGGCTGATAAATATTTCTGCATTACAGTAGTAACTGCTGAGTGTAGGAATGGAGGCAGTGGGGAGGGAGGGGCGTGGATGGGTTCACCTGGGAAGCATGGGGTGACTGGTAGTGGTTGTGGAGAAACTGAAGGCAATGCCTCTGGAAACACTGTAGAGAGGGGACATTTCTGTTTGAGTCGGGATTCTGCTGGAGATGAGTGGGAAACAGGAAGGGCGGAAAGTTGGACTGGTCCCCAGAGCTCCGTGACAGTGTTAAGAGAGTCATTAAGGGTCAGCGCCAGGGTCCCCGCTGCAGCAAGTTAAGTTCAACCACCTGTCTTTAGTAAGTCAAACAAAAAATGATGAGAAGCAGACAAAGGAAATGTATTAAATGTGGTCACATTGAGGAGAGGAGCCAGGAGACCCAGTGACTTGCTTCACACCCATCTTTGAGGTTTAAAGGACCAGAGGTGTGAAACAGTTCCGGTCACGGTGTGGTTCCACCCAGCACGGCAGTCAGGCAAGCTGTCAGGCCTATGTGAACCATCTACCAGGGCGACAAGTTCTCCCACTGACTGGCCCCAGGCTTCAGCCTTTTCCTTCTCCAGCAGGGGATTCCTGGGGACCCCCAATGCCTTGGGGTGCTTTGTTTCAAGAGTCTAAAGAAAGGATGGACACTTGAGTGTCCTTCCAGAACCTCTTCTATGTTGTGTTACTGAATCACTGCAGTGATGGCACACAATGCCCCAGTCCCTCTGGATTCCGCCTCTCTCTTCTCTCTACATTCTGGTTTGGAGGGCGGTATTTACACCCTTCACGGCATGAAGCTTTCCAGCGTTCATCGGCATAGCAGGTATTTAACGTTGAAAGATGAAATATGAGTCTGTGGTGGGCTTGGGCTGCTCAGGTTCTGTACAGTTAGCTTGGTTCCTAGCTGGTGAGCAAGAGGGGTACCTACAAAAATACAAGGCTGACCAGTCCACCTTCTCGACTAAGGAGGGACAGGGCATGGGAGAAAGCAGAGAGGAGAGGCTACAGGCAAGCCTGTGCTATTGGGGCAGTAGCTTCTGTGGCAGGGGAAGGCTATAGTTCAAGATAATGATGCCACCTGGGTGGCTGGTGTGGATGAGGCAGAGCAGAGGGGACTGTATATATACTGGGGGGAGGCAGAGTGTGGCTGGCTTGATGAAATGGTGAGGGTGATGTATATAGACAACAGGAACTGACTGGGTTTTTGGTTTTTTTTTTTTTTGAGGCAGGGTCTCACTATGTATCTCTGACTGTCCTGAAACTCACTATGTAGACTTGGCTGGCTTTGAACTCACAGAGATCTATTTGTCTCTGCTTCCCAAATTCTGGGATTAAAGGAGTGTGTCACTACGCCCAGCTCTGCCTGGGCTCTTGTGAGAGGAAAATAGGATGTAGTAAAAAGACACACACAGACACAGGGAGACGAGGGCATTTAAAAGCCACAGGAGAAAGGCCAAGAAAAAAGCCAATTCTGTGACTCGTGATCCAGTATTGAGAAAAATGAGGAAGTTTCTGCTGTATAAGTTGTCCAACCTGTGCTGCTTTGATACAGCAGCACAGGGAGGTAGATGCACCGGCTCACTATGTGCTAGGTGGTGTCGGGAGTGCATGATGCCTGGTGGATTCCTTCTTCATACGGGTCCACAGAAATGACCATGACTAGTGGAGTGCGGGGCACATTTCTGCAACCCCAGCACTCAGGAGACAGAAGCGGAGAATCCAGATTTCAAGGTCTTCCTTGGCTACGTAGCAAGTTCTGGGTTACTCTAGGCTACCTAAGACCCTGTCTTATCCCATCCCCCACCTTGCTGCAAAAGGCAATGACTTAGGGTCTCTAGTTCTTGTCTATTTCGGGAAGAGTCCTTTCTCCTTGGCATCACCTGCCCTGTGCCAGAGGGGTCACAAACACCAAGTCACCCCTGACCTGTGATGTGGGGCAAGGTGTGAGCATGCTCTGCCACAAGGAGGTGACATCACCTGTCCCAGCCCCTGTACTCCCAAAAGGAATGGTACGCAAGGGGCAATGAGAAGGCAGAAATTAGCGAGGACAAAGTTCGCTTTAACTTGAAAGTACTGTCTCTCCTTGGCAGCTCTGAGATTGAGAATGTCTGAGAAATGGAAACTTATCGTCAGGAGACAACGTGACGCGGCGTCAGGCGTCTCTAACAACCCCCGATCAGTCTGTGTACTCCAGCCTTCTCTGTGCAAGAACCCCCTCTATTACGTTTACAGTCATCCTCATGCCTACAGCAACAGGCAACAGAGCTCAGAACAGGAGACCTTACCATGGCAGCCTCCGTGCATAGCTTCCATGTCATTCCACTTGATAGCTCTGAGGTTGCCCGTCCAGGAGGCATTTGGCATGGCACCAGGAACTCCTGCAATGGTGATAAAAGAGCAGTAAGAACCAGGAGCTCAAGCTCAATTCAGTCCCCACAGCTCCTCTTTGTCCTTCGGGCTGTTGTGTACTGCACGGCAGTCGTTCCCCCGGGGTTCTACACACCAGGCAACAACAGCACCCTCTTCCCAAATGTGACAACCAAAAATGTCTGCAAGCATTGCCTCATGTCCTATGGGGAAACAACACTGTCCCATTCGAGCAACACAGTGGCAAGCTATCTCAACAGACTCCATTCATCTCAATACACTCTGGATAAGTCATGAAAGGGCCCCCTTAGCCATACAGGGCAGTTATACCCTCAAATGATACAGAACTCGTGACTGGAAATGGTGGAGGGTTTTAGAATCCAGACCTCCAAAGCATTTGAGAGTGTATGGAATCAACACAAGCATGAAAAAGGCATCCTCTGCTTTGCGAGAGCTGTGGCATTTTCACCATGACGAATACAATTTATAATTTAATTATATATATAATTATGTATATAACAATGTATAATTTAATTTATGCAGAATGTTATTGAGAGGTAAAGATGCTGTGCAAATATCTGTGCCCCAAATGCAACAGTCCTCTCTTAGGAAATTTTAAGATGATAAAGCATACTTTGGTAGGAAGGATAAGGTCCCTTCTACACACACACACACACACACACACACACACACTTCCACATTCTAAACACTGGAACCTGTGGATATGTTATATTACATGGCAAAGAGGAATGGGACTGCTCTTCAGCTGGGCTTCAATAGGTTATCCTGAATTATTTGGATGGGTGCAATTTCATCTCAGGTAGGCGGTAACGCTACCAGCTTTAGGGCAAAGGCCCGAGCCCTGGGAGGCGTGGTTACACTAGACTCCGCCTTTCACTCCAGGGCACCAATCAAAGAGAAGATCAGTGGTCAAAGGCAGGGAATAACGATTTCATGCATATTGGGAAGTACAAAATAACCCCGTGTCCGTCTTCATCTTTGGGGTACAGACATGAGAGCTGTAAGTTTAAATAGAAGGACAACTATTTAGAGGGCGGGATGGAGGCAAGAGGCAGGCAGATTAAACTAGTCTTCACATGGCCTGATCTGGCTGATCCTAATCTCCCTTTGGTTATGCAGGTGGCTGGAAGAAATCCCGAGTGCTTGCCAGGCCAAGGCAGTTCCCAGATGATTGCCCCTGCTTAGGTGTGACCTCACCGCGGGATAAGCAGATCTCTGAGGCTCTCTGTTCCTAGAACTCAGCACAAGTGCGGGCTCAGGACAATCACTAGAGACTACCAGCCACTTTGGGTGGAGCGTTGGGGTGGGGCCCCAGAGCAGGGTGCTGAAAAAGCTGACAGGGAGGTGCCCGCTCCTCTCATCTTTATGCCTTTCGACCCTCAGGGAGATGAAATAGTTTCAGTAGCCTCGGACTTTAGACAGACGCTCCCTAGGTGCAGAAGTAAGCAAAACTCATGAGGCAGAAGCAAAAGCAAGGCCGACCAAAAACAAACAAACAAACAAAAAACACCCTTTCACCTACTCTTAGTTACTCCAGGATGAGAATTCAGGGCTTCTCGGGATCCGGTTTATAGTAACAATGGACCGGGAAGGCTGAAGACGTGGTCAGCCATGGTGGTTTGAAGGTAGGGGAAGGACGCCGTCATCACCCCCCCCCCCCAGTGAGGACTTAAGGTGCAAAGGCAAGGAAATGGAGGGTGCTCAGAAGCAGATGGGGCCACGGTCCAGTCAGTGCTCCGACTTCAATGTTACTTCCAAGCTCAGAACAGCGAGGCAATCTGTGTTGTTTAAACTCTCAACACTATTGTGGTAATCTTCCTGGGCTTTTTAAGGGAAAGGCTTGGGTTCTGGTGCTCCCACAAGCTAGGACTGTCTACCTGTCCTCAGCATGATTGGACAAAAGCGATAGTGAAAAGCAGAGAAAGGTTTATTCAATATGGCCACACTGGGAAGAGCAGATCATGGGGTCCCGACCCAACCCCGAAGCCAATCTTTACCCTGAAGCCAGTCTTTAGTGCCCTGACGTGAGGTTTTGGTTTAAGTTGAGCGCAAGGATTGTGTATAATTCAGCAGCCTTGGGTATGGTGTGGTTTCACCTATCACTGCCTTTCTCTCTGATCTGTAAGGTGGTCAGAACTGTGGGAAATCCCTTCCTGGGAGGTGAGGTCCCCCTCGGTGGCACCAGGTCCTCAGCTTTTCCTGTCTCCTGTGGAGGATTCCCTGGGGGCAGATTTTATCGCTCTGGGATTTGGCTACTTTGAAGTCTGATGGCTGAAAGGAGGGCCCTGTGTATCTCTAGATTACCTTTTCCCTGCCAGGACAGCTAGAATGTGACTTATTATAGTCTCAAAAGGAAAACTGACCAAAGAAGACGCATTTTCCAATAAGGGGAGGGGGAGTGGGGGGGGAGTGGAAGGAAGGTCTAAGACCCAAACTTTGAAAGAAATTGAATAGAATTAAGCATCTAAAACTAACCCATCTATTAAAAATTAATAAAAATGTACATTTCAGAAGAAAACAGCCCTGTTCTGCTAACCTGTTGACACATGATTATTATGAACCAAGTCTCCCAACTAAAATGAAATGTTGTCACAACAGTTCCTGTAAATAGTGTGGATCTTTAACCCTTGGGGTTTTCTGCCAGTAAGAATCTTTTTTCTTTTTGGTTTTGTCTTCGAAGCTTGAAAGCATTCGACAGAAACACCACAGTGGTACCACTTCCTTCTGCTTTGTGTTTAAACACCTTAAAGGTTATTATAGTACCTGCTTATCCAAAAAGACGCTTCCTTATTTTGTTCTTGATACATACTCTTAAATAACCTAGATTCAAAGTAAAAGAATGTATATTAAAACTTGCCTGGGGAGTGTAGAAAGCCAGGAGGGAATTCAATTTATTTTACTCTGTCAAGGTAATCCGTGTGTGGTGTTTATGAGCCTATTTAGATTAAATAAGCACACCAGACAAGGACATAAAACAGCTTCCTGACAATAGAGCCCTTAATCTTTAAGCAAGTACACTTTTGAGAAGGCATTTTTCTCTTTCACGCTCATCAATATTGATTGCACAAACTGGGAAACACATTCCATTATCCCCGCGATAGGATCAGCACATTTACAAGAACGCCCTACCTTTTGAATAGATACATTAATGCACTCATTAATCTCTAGCAAATGAAATTGCAAACTCCCATACTTTCTGTCTGATGACAGGCCTCAAACATGACCGCTTAAATATTATCTGTGGTCCATATTTGTGCATAAAATGACATTTATTAACAGAAGAGGGAGCAGTTCCACTTTGTTCCCGCTTCCTCCCCCCCCCCCCCCCCCCCCCCCCCCCCCCCCCCCCCCCCCCCCCCCCATCTCCCATACACTCCTGGGGCATAGAGAAGTCTGGAAGAAATGGGTGTAGTTCCTGGCATAAAGCTAGCTGTTCCAATGTGGTTCTTGGACTGAAACATTGGCATTACCTGGAAACTCACTAGAAATGCAGAACCTTGGGCTCCACCCAGACTTCCTGGAAGAGGACCAGCACCTCCCTAGAATAGCAGAATCCTCTGCAAGGCTAAGTGTAAGAAAAGATGAGGGACAGGGACGTCGTGAAGAGGCCACAATGGCACCTTCCCTTCCCCTCCTTCTCTGAGATCCTTCATCTTGTTTCAAGCTCAATCCTGTTCTTTCTATCCTATCCCGCTCAAATCTGCCCCAATAGTCAAAAGTTGCTATTCTTATATCCTTTCTTCAGCTTAACTGTGTCTTTGGGACATATGTGTTTGTTTTTCATTTATTTTTATTTTATGCATATGTGTGTTTTGCTTGCATGTATATCTCCATGTATATATGTGTCTGGTATCCTAGGAGCCAGAAGAGAGCGTTGGATCCCCCGGGACTGGAGTTACTGGAGTTGTGAGCTGCCACGTGGGTCCTAGGGACCAAACCCAGGTCCTCTGCTCAGTATCATGTGGCATTTTTTAAAGTCTGAGAGTTTCTGCACCAGGGAAGTGAGTAAATGAAGCCAGTGGCTTTTTAGTTTAGACTGTATGCAAACCCCAGGGAGGGAAATGACGTCATCTACCCCTGTCTCACACACACAGCCATATACTACAAACAGAAGCTTCATAAAACAGCACTCGGGCCTCTTACACGCGTGACATCTGTTTATACTGCTATCTAGCTTCCTTTAGGAAATTCCCGTCAAAAAGTGGGGGTTGGAGGCTTAGCCCAGGTGGTAGAATGTTCACCTAGCATGCACACAGCCCCGGGTTTGATCCTCAGCACCAAATAAGCTGGGTGTGGTGGCAAATGCCTGGATGCTGGTAATCCCACCACCTCTCAGGAGGTAGTGGCAGGAGGATCAGAAGTTCAAGATTATCCTCTCCCACATAGTGAGTTGGGGGCTGACCTCGGATATATGAGATGCTGTAAAACACATACACACACACACACACACACACACAGACACGTATCTTCTCAATACTACGATGGGAAATAAATGCTATATACGGGCTTCAACTCTGTTGTTGTTGCTCCTATAATTGTCAGTATCGTGCTTATTGGTCAGGGATCTGGGAGGATCCTCACAAGGGCCTCTTGACTCACATGAAACCTAACAAAGGTTCATTTTTCTCGTCATTTCCAGGGTAAGGCAAAAAAGAAGATTGTCAATGTTATCAGAGAAAACGTTTTCATCAAAAAAATCCAATTCTCTCATTTGCTCTTCATACGCGTCTGTAAATAGAACGTTCGAGATGCGGTTTGCAGAGTGACCTGGAATGTTTTTCTTGGTTTCTCAGCCTTTACCGGTCAAATCACTGTGTTTGTTAAAATGAATGAATAAGATTCTTTGAAATACGAGCTCGATTGATATGAAACCTCGTCGCTTCCCATTATCTTCCCAGAGCTTCCTCCTCGTGTGGGGAGACGCGTGCATGATAGCGAGATCCAGCAACTGCTCGATTCGAGCTCAGATATGTCCCCGGACACTTGTCAGACACACAGGGAATTTAAATATCAAGTATGGAAAGAGATGTCTCACAGTTTAAAAGATGGTGCTAGACATGAGACGGCTGTAGAAGGAGCTTGACTAACAAGGTGGAAAAGCTACCATCACTGCACCCTGCTTTTATCCACTCAAACCAGTTCTGTAGCGTGAACTCGAATCGGTCTTACTAATAAAAACCCAGAGGCAGATATTAGGGGGTGAAAGCTGAAAGATCAGAGAAGCAGAGCAGCCAGTCACTAGTTGTTACCTCTAAAAAAAAATCCTCAGACCGAAGCGGGTATCCTGTCTCTACAAGTCCTCAGACTGAATGCCTGGAGCTCCTGTCTCGCTTTATATTCTTCTCTCTACCGGGCCATGTCCCTTCCTGTCTCCACCTCGCTAGTGTTGGCATTAAAGGCATGTGACTCCCAAGGACTGTATTAAAAGCTTGAGCCACCACAGCCTGGCTGTTTCTCTTTGAGACTGGATCAATCTTGAGTAGCCAAGGGTGCCCTTGTGATGTGGGAGTATCATATATCAATCTGTTGATTTCATTGGCTGAGCAATAAGGAATAAACAGGATAGGATGCTGGGCGGAAGAGGAAGTGAGGTCAGACTCAGCTCTGCTTCCAGAGAGACACCATGCTCAGCTCTCCCGGGCAGATGCACGCAATGAAGCTCCTCCGAGTAGGCTAGAATCTTCCCGGTAAGCGCACCTTGGGGTGCTTACACACATTATTAGAAATGGGTTAGAACAATATGTAAGAGCTAGCCAATAAGAATCTGGAACTAGCCGGGCCAATTTCTTAAATGAATACAGTTTGTGTTGTTATTTCGGGCATGAGCTGGCCAAGCAGCCGGGGTGTTGGGGACGCAGCCCCGTCGCTCATATTTCAACACCCTTGGACTCAGAGAGATCCATCTGCCTCTGCCTCCTGAGTGCTGGGATTAAAGGTGTGTGCCACCACTGCCTGGCCTCTACGGCTAACTAGTGTGGCTAGCTCTGTACTGTGATCTTCAGGCAAACTTTGTTTATAGTACAAATGAAAAATCAAAATCAAAATAAGATAAGAAAATAATTTTTGTAAGATATAGCTCTATCTGAGGCTGTTGACTATGACATTAATACCCATACTGACTGACACGGAATTCTGAAGTCAGGACTTAAGTCTGTCTGCTACAATTAGTTGTTTGACTTTAAACAACCAATTATTCTCTTGAAGACAATTATTCTCTTGAAGACGAAGTGTAACAAATCCTGCCCGAATTTGTCAGCACAGCCATTTCTAGCTATCCTTGGGGCACTGGATCAAGGATCCCCTCCCCCTGCTTCTTTGGATACCAAAATCTGAAGATGTTCAAGTCCCTCATAGAAAATGGTGTAGGATCTGCCCGTATAATAACCGGCCTGGCATGAAAGAGGATGGTCTATTTTTGTTGTTGTTATTGTTTCATTTTTGTTTGTTTATTTTTCCAGACAGGATCTCTCTGTGTAGTCCTGGCTGTCCTGGAACTCTCTGTGTTGACCAAACTATCCTCCAACTCACAGGGATCCACCTGCCTCTGCCTCCCAAATGCTGGGATTAGAGGCATGTACCACCATGGCCGGCCTAAGGAGGATATTCTAGAGACACTGCTGGCAGAACCTGGTGCCAGCCAGAGGGAGAACCTGGCTCCCAGGAACAGGTTCCAGCAACAGCAGGCCACCTTGTGGGAGGACTTGGAGCAGAGACAATGATGGACCAAACCACACCTTGTCCAGCCAGGGTCCGCTTAGCTTTGTGTGCCTTGGGCTCTCTACTTCAACCTAACCCTCATACCAACAGGGGAAGATGGGCTTAGGGTGAGTCTTTGTCCTTCGGAATGTGGCCAACATGGACTAAACCTCCTTTCACTGCTGTTCACAGCTATTTAACTGGCTGACAGAGAGTGGGCAGCTGAGTCAGGCCTAAGGGATCAGAGCTCAGGCTCTGGGAACTCCAGGAACTTCGGAGATGTAAAATACTAGTGGAATGTAATGTTGTGTCCACAGTTCTCATCCTGTGCTGTCGAGGGAATGAGCATCTATCTGTCCATGCTCCATAGAGATCTGACTGTTTTGTTCTTAGTACTTCTGGTCTGTAGTTGGTTGGCTCTGCAGATGTGGAAGCAATGAGGGTAGAGAGGCAACCAGTAAGAAACACAATGCATGTATGGTTTTAGTAATTGATACTTCATGGAAATTTGAAAACATAATCCTTCCATTAGAATCTCGGGAGCCACACATGTTTCTTTTCCACTACTGTGATGAAATACAAAGACAAAAACTACTTCACAGAGAAAAAGATCATTTTGGCTGCAATCACACTCAGGAAGTAGAGAGGGAACAGCAAGTTGGACAGGCAATAAAACCTCCAAGCCCACCGCAAAGATGTACTTCTATCAAGTCTCCCCTAAGGGTTCCACAGTCTTCAAACTGCGACACCAGCTGGGGACCAAGTGTTTCATCACATCTTACTTTCAAACCACAACAACTTACATATGATTCTCTATGATGGGATGTCCGGTATATTGCAGGAAATTTAGCAACAGCCCTGGCCACGACCCAGTAACAATCCTCTAATCCCAATGTGCCAATTAAACATCTCTGCACGTGCTGCCAGATGTCCCCTGAGGCTCAAGATCACCCTTCATTATATAAAATGGAAAAACAACAAACAAAGCAGCCCATACACCCAGACTAGCAACTTGTATAAAAGAGATGGCTTAGTGGTTAAGAACCCTGGCTGCTCTTCCAGAGGACTCTGGTTCAATTCCCAGTGCCCACAAGACAGCACACAAGTCACAATTGTCTCTAACTCCAGTTCCAGGGGATCTGGCACTCCTCACACAGACATACACGCAGTCAAAACACAAATAAAATAAAAATAAATAAATCTTTAAAAGAATGTGAGTCAGGTTGGCAGGGGTGGCCCACGCCTTTAATCCCGGCACTCAGGAGGCAGAGGCAAGCAGATCTGGAGGCCAGCCTGGTCTACAGAGTGGATTTCAGGACAGCCAGGGCTACACAGAGAAACCCTGTCTTAAAAACAAATAACAAAAGCAAAACAACAACAACTACAACAACAACAACAAAAAAAATGAGTCAAGGAAATAGTTTATTTTGAAAAATGTTTGTGATGTTAAGACTTCTTAATAACAAAGTTTACCGATATATATATATATATACACACACACATACATATATGTGTATATATATATACATATATCTGAATCATTGATTTAGTAATTGGGCCTGTGACCATGTTAATAATTCAACAAAAGAAAAATATAGAAAAACATCACTGCTGGTTATCTTTAATGATGAACAGGTCGAATGCTAATAGCAGGGGACTGTGGTGCCAAGGCACCTAGACCTGTCCTGATTATAAACATCATCAGTTAGCATCTGATTAGGGTCTACTTTGTTTACTGTGGGGGTGTATTCTACAGCTGTTCAGTCCCCGAACAGTCACCTAGCATCCACAGTGGAACGGCTTTGCCTTTGTCTGATCACCGCTAAGGAATGAACTCTTCTCTGACTGTAAACGGAGAAGGGCAAAACAGAGAAAGGAAAAACCTCCACTAGCGTTTCAGAACCTAAGCGACTTTATAAACATATGGATACATCCCACCTTGTTGCCAATCTGTATAAACTGGAACCCAGAAAACAGAAGGAAGTGGGTCAGGAGTGTGGAGAGGATGGCTTGGGATGGGGTGAGAGTTTGCTGGGTTTCTTCTATACATGCTAAACAGCCAGTTCTACCACTGAACTGCAGCTCAGCCCAACTTGTTGATTTTACTTCAAGATTAAAAATTTATCTTAAAATAAAACATATCTAAATTCTTTCTTACATACTTCCTATGGAAAAGTTTCTGCACCCTGATAAGCCTCTCTGCCGATGCAACAATCCAAATCAGAACAAACCAAACTGAATTAGAAAAAGCCCAGGTTTAATGGATAAAATGCTCCCGGGATGATTTTCCAGCCATCAGAGAGGAGATGGGAAAGGAAGACTGGAAAACCACGTGTCTGTTTTCTGGGGGGCAGTTTAAGTACCCCCAGGAAATGGCCTTGAGCATCTCAGGCAGAGGGGTCGGAGGGGTCGTCATTTGGCAGGCTTTCTGAGATGCAACAGGGTTTGGAGAGAGATGGGGGAGGGGGCTTGGGGTGGAGCTTCCACCACAACATTCCAGATCCTTTGGGTGTGCAGATGCCAGAGCCTGGGCTTCCAGCAAAACACCTATATCCTAGAGTAGATGCTGGTGGTACACAGACGCAGGCAGACAGCCCCCCCCCCACACACTCTTTTACCAGCAGTGGGAAGTGAATTCAGTGCTAAACTAGTCAAGTGCCTTAGTGCGGAATGTGGTGTGTGTGAGTGTGCATGTGTGAGTGTGCATGTGAGAGTGTGTGTGTGTAAAGGCAACCTTAGGCATCATCCACCTTGTTTTTGAGACAGGGTTTCAAGGCTCTGTCTCAAAAACAAACAAAATGACGAAATAGAGGCTAGCCTGGTCTACAAGAGCTAGTTACAGGACAGCTAGGGCTGTTACACAGAGAAACCCTGTCTCAAAACAACAACAACAACAAATCCCACAAGTTGCTGAACTTGGCTCTCCCTTCAACCTACCAAAAGAATCAGAATGGGGTGGGTAAGGCTGGGGGAGGATGTCCGCTAAAGAACCAAGTGGGGAAGGGATGAGTTCAGGCTGGGGAAAGACCACCCAGAGATCTGGCAGTACTCGGATCAGAAGAACAACACACAGAATCTCAAAAGCGTTCTTCCAGGGAAAGGGTTTTGTTTGTTTTCTAGCAAAGCCTTCCCTGACCTTTCACAGCAGCAGGTGATGAGACTGAAGAAGGTGAAGCAGACCAGCCGGGAGGTCCCGTTTTACAGTGTTTACAATTTTACTGCATTTTTGTTATTTTTAATTATGTGCACGGGGTGGGGTGTGCACGGGTGCGGGAGGCCAGAGGGATCTGATGTGCTCCTAGCCACCACGCCGTCTCTCTGGCCGCAATCTTTTATTTAGCGGCAGCTAGCTTCTACACACAGGAGTTTCATCCCTCTGGCAGCGTTAGAAACTTCTGAGGAACTCTGAAAAACAGAACAACCCCAGCACCTCCCCACTGGTGGGTGTTGGCATTGCGCAAGAATGTGATCCCAGCACCAGAGAGGGTGAGGCAGGAGGATTGTCAGTTCCCAGGCCTGCCTGGACTAAACACACTCAGAGACCCCGTCACAAACAAAGCCTAAACTCCCTTTTGGGGATCTGGACTAGGACCAACCACTGCTATTTCTAATTATTTGTTTGTGTGCATGTGTGCCTGTGGCAGCCAGAGGACATCCTTACATGCCACCCTCAGGAACATCAGCACTTCCTTTCAGATAAGGTCTCCTATAGGCCTGGAGTTCACCTGTTATTCTAATCTGCCTGGCCTGTGAGACCAATACCCTCTGGTCACTGCTACTCCAGGGCCAATTTCAAGTTGTAATATAAAACTATAGTAATAGAAACAGCATGGTATTGGCACAAAAACATATACGTTCATCGGTGGAATCAAATTGAAGAGCCAGACATAAATTCACAGACTCATGGACTCCTGATTTTTGGTAAAGAGGCTAGAAACACACACAGGAAAAAAGTCAGCATCTTCAATGAATGGTACTGGTCAAACTGGATGGCTTCATGAAAAAGAACCCAAATAGATCCATTCTTATCACCCTGCACAAAACTCAGGTCCAAGTAGACCAAAGACCTCAACATAAAACCAGATCCACTGAGCCTGGTGCAAGAGAAAGCGGGGAATAGCCTTGAGTGCATTGGCACAAGACACAACTTCCTGAACAGAACACTGATAGCCCAGGCACTAAGGTCAACAATTAACAAGTGGGAATTCATGAAACTGAGAAACTTCTGCACAGCAAAGGACACCGTCACTCAGACAAACCATCAGCCTACAGAATGGAAAAAGATTTTGACTAGCTACACATCTGACAGAGGGCTAACATCCAAAATATATAAAGAACTCAAGACACTAAATACCAAGAAAACAAATCTCCTAAATTTTAAAATGAGTTACGGATCTAAACAGAGAATTCTCAAAAGAGAAAACTCAGATGTCTGAGAGACGCTTAAGGAATTCGACATCTTTAACCATTAGGAGAGTGCAAATCAAAACTACTTTGAGATTTCACCTTGTGCCTGCTAGAACAGCTAAGATCAACAAAACAAGTGACAGGTGGAATAAGAGCAACTCTCAAACATGGCCGGTGGGAGTGCAAATTCATACAGCCACTATGGAAATCAGAGTGGCGATTCCTCAGGAAGCTGGGAATCAGATCTACTTCAAGATCCAGCTATACCGCCCGTGGGCGTATAACCAAAGGATGCTTCATCCTGCCACAGAGACACTTGCTCAGACATTTGTTCATTGCGTCTCTATTTATAATAGCCAGATATTGGAAACAACTGAGATGTCCCACAACAGAAGAATAGATAAAGAAAATGTACATTTACACAGAGTGGAGTATTACTCAGCCATTAAAAAAATGACGTCATGAAAGGTACAGGCAAATGGATGATGAACTAAATAAAACCATCCTAAGTGAGGTATCCCAGACCCAGAAAGACAAATATGGTATGTATTCACTTATATGCGGATATTAGGTATTAAGTCAATGATAACCAAACTATAATCTGCAGAACCACAGAGGGTAGGTGTAGAGTAAGGGACTAAAGAGACCATAGAGGTCTCGTTAGGAAAGGGAGATAGAATAGACAGATATGGACGGATGGGGGGCTGGAATAGGAAAATCAAATGTGGAGAGGGAAAGGGGAGGGAGATACAAGGGGGAATATTAGGGAGAGACCTAAATTTAAGGGCATTTGAGAGGCAGTATGGATACCTAATACAGTAGAAACTTCCTAAAATATATCCATCTAAGACAGAGTAGATACACATGAGAAAATGCTATTTCATAAAGTATGTATTTTGCACAAATAAATACTCCTATGTCACTTTAAGATCAGATATATATGTATGTATATATATATATATATATATATATATATATATATTTGAACCCAGGGCCTTATATTTGCTTAACACATCGCTTACTACTGATCTACACTCCCAACCCAAACTACACGGCTATTAACTAGCTAACTAGTCTACACTGAACATAGGTGGCAAATAACCTTTCTAAAGCCACCTTTAGTGGACAGGGTTGAGGCAGGGTGTCTCTATTTTGAATCCAAGTCCGGCCAGAAACTTACAACGTAGACAAAATGACCTTGAACTCACAGAGAGGCCTCTACCTCCCAAGTGCTGGGATTAAAGGTTTGTGCCACCACACCCAGCAGGCAAGTTGTCTTTAAGGTTAGAAATTCATGTTGGTTTTTTTAGGAGGTTGTTTCTATTTTTTAGAGACAGGCTTTCCTCTGTGTAGGCCTGGCTGTCCTAGAACTCACTCTGTAGACCAGGTTGGCCTGCCTCTGCCACTGCCTCTGCCTCCCAAGTGCTGGGATTAAAGGCATCCAAGGCGTGCGTCACCACTGCCCAGATGTCTTGAGTTTCTTTAACTCAGAGTTTCAGGCATCTCTGATTGCTGGGCTTGTGATCAAAGCCAAACCACACCAAAACAAAAAAAAAAAAAATTCCTATTTCCTAAGAACAAAAATCTGACCGGGTTCTGGAAACCTGGGAGATTCTGCTAGCTAGCTCTGTCTTTAGCTCGAATGTTTATATACAGCTTGGGTTGGGTGTTTTCAGTTCATGTGGTACTGACTAGGTTTTATGTGACTTTCAATTACAAGTGCAGTGTTGATTTACCTCCCGCAGCAGAGTCCTGCATTCCTAAAGTCATCAGAACGGCCTGGCCTGGCTGGTGCGGTTTGTTTTACTGCCCCGGGTAAAGCCTTTCCTGACTCGTTAGCAGATTGTCGTTTTTACTCTATACACAGTGCCTTCTTCACCTTCGAAAGAAGGCAACGGGCTACCCGGCCTTGGCTGCAACTCAAGAATTCAGCTACAACTTCTAACCACCACTCCTCCCTGTCCATGCACAAACAATCCAATAAAAACTCGCACACACAGGGTGGTTGTCTAATTTTAGCCCTGATTGACAGGCCAGCCCTGGTCGAAAGTTGCCGAAGGTCAGCGGCGAGCTCCATTTGTTGTTGCACAAACTGGGGTATATATAGGTTGTTAGTTCTGGGAACCGAGCTGCTGTCTATAACGAGCCTCGCCTTTCCTGCAAAACAGCAGTCCGGGTCTATTTGGAGTGTTCTATCAGCTAACTGAAGAGAAGAACCATGAGGGAAAGGTCTTGCCCTGGACCTTGGATACATGGGTGCCCTTGCTTATGCCCAGTCCTCAGGAAGATGCAGCAACGAAGAAACCTAGGCCTCTATCATTTTCCTCAAGCATCTATTTAGTTTGTACATTTGGATGAAAAGCAACTGTTTGAATTAGAAGTTATATAATATAAGCAGGGGGCCTGGAGAGGTGGCTCGGCAGTTGAGAGCACTGGGTTCAGTTCCTAGCACCCACACGGGAGCTTACAGTCACCTGTAACTCCATTCTGGGGGATGCCATGCCCTCTAGCCTCTGAGGACACAACACAAATGTGGGGTAGAAGGGTACAAACATACCACACATAAAATTAAAATAAGTAAAATTTTAAAAGAAGTTATACAGCGACACAAGATGAGACATCTAATGTATGGGGTCAGAACAGTCATTTCAGTGGGAAGAGATTCAAAGGGAACTCTCAAGGGTGCCAGAAGTACTGAGAATATGCTTTCTCACATGGGCTAAACAGGTAAGAGGCAGTGAAACTTCAGTGAGCTGAGGCTGGGGATATAGCTCAGTTGATAGGGTCTGTGCTTAGCATGCATAAGGCCCTGGGTTCAAACCCCAGCACTGCATTAAACTGGGTGTGGCAGCACACACACTTGACCCTAGTCCAGGGATAACTGCATCTCAGCCCTTCTCAGCAGCCTCAAAAGGAGATGTGTACAGTTTGCATATGTAACACTGTACCAGAGCCCAGAACTTAGCACAACTGATTCCATGATGGAAGTACCATGCAGGTCATCAAACTCAGCATATAGATGGTAGTATCACCTGCCAAGATGGAACAAAGACCTAATCCGTCAACATCCATAGCTCTGGGGGAGTCTCTAAACGTCTAGCCTTGCTACCTGGCTTCTGCAGTTCTGTTTCCGGCATAACTGTTCTTTTTAACTGAGGTGTGTCGTTGTGGAATAATCTTTTTGTACACCGTGAAGATGAGTCACTCTGGTTTAATAAAAAGCTGACTGGGCGAAGACTAGGCAGGGTTTCCAGGTAGAGAGGAGGCTGGGAAGAAGAAGGCAGGGATGCCAGGGACCCCAGAGCAAGCACGATGGGCACTATGGAGATGAGGTAATAAAGCCATGAGGAAAAAGTAGGTTAATAAAAAATGGGTTAATTTAAGTTGTAAGAGCTAGTTAGAAACAATCCTAAGCTAAGGCAGAGCTCTCATAATTAATATGAGTCTCCTTGTCATTTTTAGTGAGTTCTCCCCCCCCCCCCCACAAAATCCGTCTACAGTGTGTCAACCCAAAACATATCTTTTTATGTTTAAAAATTCACCCTGAGAAAGGCTCAGAGCTACGCTGGGATCGCGGATGTCCAGAGTAGCCACTGGCTAGTCAGCAAGTGTTTCTACTGACTCGATCCCATGTCTATGCAGTCTTTGGAGAATACCCACAGCACTAGAAGTTGCCAAAGAATCAGGAATCCAATATTTACATAAGTCTACAAAATAACTGTGAGCCTTAGTAGAAATGCCAGTCATCTGGTCCTTGCCTTTGCTTGCTTCCCCACTGCTTAGGGCCTTGAAAGTACTTACGTCACACTCGGACATACGAGGACTTACACCTGTGTACACAGAGAAATGTATATGCACACGTAGCCACACAAGTCAAAGACGTGCTGGGTGTGAGTTGTAGCTCATGCAGGGACTGTGGTTCACTTGCTGGCACTGCAAACTAAGACAAAGAAGAGGGAGGGAGGAAGGGAGGGAGGGAGGGAGAGAGGGAGGGAGGGAGGGAGGGAGGGAGGGAGGGAGGGAGGGAGGAAGAAAGAGAGGAAGGAACGAAGGAAAGAGGGTCTGTAAAAAAAAAATTACAAGCCACTGTTCCAATCATGACAGTCTTTTGGGGTCTCTTACAGCTACCTGGCAATCCCCATCACTCTATAAACATCTGTTAAAAGAAATATGAGCCAGGCATGGTGGTACATGCCTTTAATCCCAGCACTTGGGAGGAAGAGGCAAGTGGATCCCTAAGATAGAGACCAGCCTGGTCTACAGAGCAAGTTCCAGGATGGGCAAGGCCACACAGAGAATCCTTATCTCTCTCAAAATAAAAAATAAAAAAAAAGGAAAGAAAGAAAATATAAACATATAAACACATCCACCCAGAGCTATGTCTCCAGATATATCTCAGATACGCTTTATGGGGATGAAGTTGAATTCAAACAATTCCTACTTTTTAACAAAATCTCAAACACCATCTGAACATCTTTTCCTTCCACTTCAAGCCCCAGGTGGCCCCGACACCCTCCTGTTCTAGCCTCCAAGTGCTGAGGTTGCACACCACACTTTGTTCCAAACCTCTCATGCTGTGTTTGCATCGGTTGTGTGATTTGTCCAGGGTCAGACAAGCCATGAAGCAATGAGGAGAGGACTCCAAAGGCATTTCCTACTCCAGAGTCCATATTCTTTTCTCTATGCCCCGCCGTAAGGGCAGAGAACCTCAGGGAAAGCACTGAATCTTGATACAGGGCCTCAAATGTTAGCGTGACAGAGCCCTTCCCATAAGCACTCTATACAGGTTTTTGCTGGTCCAGCCACATCCTGCCCATTGTGGGTATTCAGACTCCTCAAAACTAACATAAATGTCAACTGTAGCTTCTTGCGGGGACAATAGTCAAACCTTACTATAAATATATAAGCATATCACACGACAGTGGATACTGATAAACCCAGGCTCATCTGCCAGGCTCAGGAATTATCCACATGTTACAATTTATAAGAAAATGTAACAGGTATGACAAACCTGTGAGTTGCTATGGTTGTCAGAAATGAGCAGCTTTCTCTTTTCCGATGAATATTCTTTTTTTGTTTGTTTGTTTTTTGTTTTTTTTTCCAGACAGGGTTTCTCTGTGGCTTTGGAGCCTGTCCTGGAATTAGCTCTGTAGACCAGGCTGGTCTCGAACTCACAGAGATCCGCATGCCTCTGCCTCCCGAGTGCTGGGATTAAAGGCCACCACCGCCCGGCTCCGATGAGTATTCTACATGGTTCTCTTGTAAATCCAATCACAATTGGTTGAAAAGTGAAAATACTTTTACCAACTTAAATATTTAGGGAATACCTCAGACTGCGTTTCTTTGTCTTATTTTTTAAAAGTTGAATCTGCCAGCACAACTCTTTATGAATTAGTGGAGTCAGAATTCTGCTTGAGATTCCCAGTCTCTTGGCCTCTGCCTTCTTATTGTGGTATTGGGGAAGGGGGGAGACTAAGGGCAGTGTGCTGTTTAGGGGTGTCTTTTTTTGTATTGAATATTATACTTCTAATAAAAATAGAACTGATAATCTAAGAGTCATGCAGTGGGTCCAGGCGTTGGTTTTATTTTTCAAATATATGTAAACATATATATATATACACATGCACACATATCATATATACATATAAACATATACCTAATACAGATATATGCATATGCATTTGTACATACACATATAAACACACATCCATAATACCTATGCATACATATATAGATATAAACATATACATACATTTTACACACACACACACACACACACACACACACACACACACCCCATCTCAGTTTTCCACTTAATGAGATTTAGTATTACCTAAGAGAAAGACCCACTGGGCTGAGATCCTGAAATACAAAAAAGAGAAAGTGAGATCATATTGAATGAGGTAACCCAGACCCAGAAAGACAAATGATGCTGAATGTTTCCCCTCAATGGAAGCTCTTAGCTTCAAATCTCCAGGTGTGAATACATAACCTGTGGTAACTACAGAAACCAGGAAAAAAACAAAACAAAACCCAAGACCATTGCCAGGACAGGGGAGCTGGGGAGAAAAAGTCAGGGAGAAATCAGGGTACAAGCAATCTGATCAAGGAAATAGGAAAGAGGGGCTCCTTAGGGTGGGGAAGGGATGTAAGTACAGAAGATGGGAGAGTAAAAAGCAATAACAGCAGGATACACGTGAGCTGATAGGAGATAGGAAAAGGGATGCTCTTTAGGGAACCAAGAAGGAGATGAATACAGGAGGGGGGGGTGAAATAACAATAAGAATGTCTGGATAAGGCACAAGGAATCATATTACTATTTACAACAGACAAACAAACCGAAAGTGCTCCCTCCAAGAGTCAAATGCCATCTAACAAAACCTCCAACACCATACATGAGAAGCCTCTTTTGAGTTGTTGGTCAGGGCTGCCCAAGAGACTCCCAAAACACACAACCTATTGCCTTTGCCTTGGTTCCCCCCCCACCCCAGAGGTGGAAGATAAGTTCCTATTGCTGAAGACACCATGCACTTTAGACCCAGAACCCAAAGGCGACTGAACTGGAACTGACCTGAATGCCTCCTCCCTGAAAACCAGAAGGCACCATGCAAACTTCCAAAGGAGGGAGGCACCCAACAGTCCTAGCTCTATGACGCCTATGAACCATATCAATGACCAGCATGGCATGACAACCTCAAGAGTGCAGAGTGATGCATATAACGTTGTGGGAGCCAACAGTTCTTTCATTGGACTTAAGACCCATTCAACAAGAAGGATATCATACTTAGTACCGGAAGAATATATATATGTGTGTGTGCGTGCGTACACACACACACACACACACACACACACACACAAATGTGCCCTCAGTGCTACTAAAGTCATGGTTATTGGAGGAGAATCTATAACTACTTATCTATTGAACCAGAGTAAGCCCTGACAACAATCCATCGACGTTTGTCCTTATACCCACAGAGAATTGTAGTCTTCACGCCTCATCAAGGAAACTTCTCTTTGCAACAGACAGAAAAACTACAGGGGGAAAAAACACTACAGAAAACCACAGCTAATCAAACTGCATAGTTGGGAGCCCAGTTCCAACTTACATATCTATAAAACACTTCAAAGGCTCAGGGAACACTGTGAAAGAGGGACCAGAAAGAGTGTAAGAGCCAGGGGACCAGGGAGATTGCTATGAAACTGTGTCTCCTAGTAACTTTACCCTCGAAGTCGCACCAGCATGACAACATTAATGAACACGCCAAACTGTACCAGAAAAGCCCACGAGGCCTTAACCATACCAAGGAATTACAGGCAATTGGATTGAAGCTGGGAGCAGATGTGGTCCTTTTCAGGAAAGAACACACCGATTGATTGCCCAGTGTCAAAGGTCAGCCCTGAAAACATACATGCAAGTAACATTATACAGCCTGAACAGGTTATATTGAAGAATACATTTGTGCACGTACACACACATGTGCACACACATACATACACACATGCACAAATGTGCCTGCAATAACAATTAGCAAAAAGAGATCATGAATTTGAAGGAGAGTGTGGAGGGTTATATGGAAGTGTTTAGTGAAAAGAAAGGAGTAATGCAATTATATTATCATTTCAAAAATTGAAATAAATAAATAGAAAGTGAGTTGAATAGAAGCACCTGTTTGCTGTCTTCTCTGACTGTGGATGCAGTGTGACCCCACAGGCTCCTTCTACTACAGTGGCTTTCCGCCACTGTCCCCCCACACCCCAACTGTGAGCCCATGTGATCCGTGTCAAGGGCTCTGGGAAGCCCCTATGACCTGGCTGTGTGAATTTCCTCTTCCAAGCAATTGTTATACTCTACACAAACAAGTCCTTTCTGAAATGAAAGAAAACAAAGCTGCCAGTTAACCCCAGTTCCTGCTCCTTTTAGGCAGATGTGGCCGTGGACAGGCTGCTCTGGTGTCTAAAACTGCTGTGTGGTGCGGACTCAGCAGGGCTTTTAGGAGTCTTAAAAAAATTACACCAATAGCCAGGTGGTGGTGGTGCACACCTTCATCCCAGCACTCAGGAGGCAGAGGCAGGTGGATCTCTCTGAGTTCAAGGCCAGCCTGGTCTACAGAATGAGTTCCAGGACAGCCAGGGCTACATAGAGAAACCCTGTCTCAAGACAAAAGAAAAACACTAATAACATTCAAGGAAGTCAAAGCAATCACAAAAGTTTCCCTGAATCTCTGCTATTTTTGGGGGCGGGGGGGGGAGTATTTAAACCTAGTTTTACATGGTGGGTAAGCCAAGATACACACATCCTTTAGTGTAAAACAAAGACTAAAATTAATGTCTTTAAAAAAATATCTTCAGCGTCTCTGCAATATAGACTATTTTCAGGCTTTCTTTATGTTAGTCAGTAGACACTTTATGCTCACTGTTAGTTCTTTAAATATATTATTTTTTAGACATTCACTTATTTATTTTGTGTGTGGATGGCTACTGAGAGCTCAGGCCATCAGACGAGAACCTTCAGGGGTTTGCTCTCTCCTTCCACAGTGTGGGTTCCGGGTTGAACTCAGATTGTCAGGCAAGGTTGCCCTGCTGACAGAGACAAAACCAACCTCACCACTATATTTACCTACAATCAAAGCCCCTGTTATTTCCTTAATATGGGAATTTTCCAGACACTAGCCACTTGTCTATGGCTGTCAGAAAGCCTGCCACAGGCACTCAACACTATCAAGTTTTCTCTTACGGAAGCCTGCTACCTTTCCCGCAGGCAGCTCGTCCCTGCTGGACAGTGCCACAGCAGCTCCTTCCACTCCTTCAGCCAATAGCCTTTAAGATACCAGCCCAAAAATCTGCTGCAAATTTTAATGTGCCAGGGTCTGTGAAGGCTGGGGTAGCCCAGCAGTTCTTACGTGTCCCAGAAAAATAACTCCACGGCACCTGCGGGAGATTATATAGATGCCGACCGAAGCTGCTGAAGCAGAGACCCGGAAACCTACGCTGGAACGGCTCTTTGGGGGATTCTGAGGGAGGGCAGAGCTCTGGCAACCCCAGGACCACGTGCACGCCTTGGGAACTCCACAGAGTCACCAGCCTAAGGCTCAACAGCATCTTAGGCTAGCATCACCCATTTAGCAAACACTGGAAAGAAGGATTTAAACAATGTCTTTCTGGTTTCCACCCCCTCCCCCCCCGTTTGCTGGAAAAATATTTTTTAGTCTCACAATTCAAAGAAGTCCATACTTAAGGTATGAAGCATATGCTAATATTCAATGTACTATTTTTATTACCTTTATCTATTGTGTGTGTGAGCATGTGCACATATGGAGGTCATATGGGCCAACGCTAGGAGTTGGTTCTCCCATCATTGGGGTTCTGGGAATCGAACTCAGGCCAACAGTCTTGGCAGCAAGCACCTCTGCCCATTAAGCCATCTCACAGGACCCTTAGCTATTAACATATATATCTCATGGAAATCCGCCATACAGCTTTCTAAACTTCTTTCTACATATTTGCACATCCTTTTTCAATTTAGTTTCAGTTAGAATAACAAATAACAAAAAAAAAATAATAATAGAATGCCAAGTAAATAAATATACAATGTGATATTTTCATATGTACGTGTCTTTCTATGCTTTCTTACTTTGCCCCCCACCCCTTCATGCCACACTTGCCGGTCCCTTTCCTTCTCCCAATTGCCCTCCTCCTATTTTCATGCCACAAGCCCTCTACTACCATCTCCCGTCCAATAAGAATGGACTTCTAGTTAACAAAGTCATGTATGTTTTAATCCAATTTTTGAAGGTGAAGCAAGGTTTTATTAAGAAGTAGCAATGAAGAAAACTAACCCCTGAAGTTGTCCCTGTGGCAAGGAGGGGGTCTTCAAAATGGACTGTCCCCAATTTATGTTTGAGAACAGATATTGATACTGGCCTTGAACTCATGATCCTCTTGCCTCTTTCCCTATCCTCCTGAGTACTAAAATTAAAGATGTGCTGAACCATGCCCTCTGCCCTCCCTTAGGCCTCTTCCCTTATCATGTCCTACATACATCTATACATACATGTGCATATACAAATTTAAGTATAGACTCTGCATTAGAGAAAACAGGTCAAACTTTTTTTTTTTTTTTCAGGTCAAACTTTTTTGTGGTACCATGTGAACATAAGGAATGGAAAGAAATGCTGAAGTGTTCAGTTCATAGGAATAAGGTATAGCTATTTCTGTTACAGAGATAATTAAGATATCAAATATATATCGATCACTGTATAAACTGAAATGTACCTATATTAACTCTCTGTGACTTTCGTATACAATTAAAATCAAATTATTCTGAGTAGTCATTGAAATGTAATTACATTTTTATTGTTGTTGAAAAAAAAAAAAAAGAGGCCTTCAGCTTCCAGAAAAGGTCTGTGCTGTACAATTGTTAGAGAATGAAGGATGGATGGATAGATGGATGGATGGATGGCAGGGATGGAAAGAAAACAATGTTGCCAGTCCTAAAGCAGCAACTGTAGCAGACTTTTCTACTGGGATTGAATTCATGTTAAATTCAATTTGGCAGATGCTTGCCAATTATACCTGCATTTGTACATAATGAATATTCACACACGCTTTAATGCTTTAATCCACTTTGTAGACAACAGCTCACTAGGAGACCCAGGCTGGCCTTGAACTCGTGACCATCCCACTGCCACTTCCTCTTCCTCCTCCTCCTCCTCCTCCTCCTCCTCCTCCTCCTCCTCCTCCTCCTCCTCCTCCACCACCACCACCACCTATGCAGTGCTGAAATTACAGGGGAACAGGATTGTGCCCCATTTCCGAATTTTCTTATCTTATAAAATAGTCTAGCGATTCGGGATTTAATGTTAATTAAGAGAAGTGTTTCCTAATAGTTTCCTTCAGCGTGGGTAGAAAGCAAAGATGCTTGGGCACAGACTGCCCACTAAAGGAGTGGCACATTCTTTCATTGGAGCGTAAAGCTGGATAGATTACAATGACTCCATAAACAGCCACATTGTCAACACAGTGTGCTTATCTAAGATGCTATGATCTATCCACGGCTTCTTTACCAAGCCCTCAGCGTTTTAATGGTGTTTGACCCCTGAGTCTAGATTACAGAAGATCTGGGAACAGTGCAGATATAAATCTTCCCCCAAGAGCCTCATGAACCTATCTGGATTTCTGGCCAGAGAAGCACCTCCAGTCACTTACCAAAGAAGAAGAAGGAGAAGCCAAATAGGTCACCCATCACCAATGTAGTATTTTGAAACCATGTTTTCATTTTATTACATGAATTTGATACGATCTAGCTATGCAAAAAATGATATTTTGAAACTATTCAGGAGACAGAAACACATGGACCCACGTTGTGAAATTTCTCCTTTAACTATACTGACTTTATTTCCACATTGACCAAACAACTGTCTTCTAGACACAAAAACAGACCTGAGTGTTCGGAGCTGCTGATTAAAGTTGGACTCTACTGACCCTTGGGGGTTATCATTCCCAGTCATGAGGACAGCGGACACCAATGGTCACAGCCTGTGTTATTCCAGAAACTGCATTTGAAATTCAGGCTGATGCACAGAGAACACAATACATGATCCGAAAAGGTCTGGTACTGATCCAGCTCCACCTTGTTTAAGGCCCCAGGAACCTTCCTGGAGAGAACATGGTCAGTGTCTAAACTTGGTGAGAACTACGTCTGTGTTAAGTTTTACTTATGCTTGGGCATGGTCTTTTCTCAGCTTTCACAGTCTTGGCTTATTTCCTAAGCCAGCATTCTCAAGAGCAGACAGTGCAGGAACCAGGGAGTAGTGCAGAATGGTACCAACAGCGGGGTAGACACAGTGCCAGGTGTGGGAGACACTCAAAGCAGGTGTGTGTGCGCAGGTGTGTGTAAGGCAGATACTCGGTGGAGGCGTCTGCATGCACTGCCTGCTGGTGCCCTGCCTTGGTATCAGATGGCTACTGACTGCATCACTGTCCTAGGGTGGCTACTTAGAACAACATTTTTTTCTAATGACTTTAATTATTCTAACTTTATTTTACCTAATGTACATTAGTCTTTTGCCTGCATGTATGTCTGTGTGAGGGTGTCAGATCCCCTGGAGGTAGAATTACAGGCAATTGTGGGCTGGTATATGGGTGCCGGGAATGGAACCCAGGTCCTCTGGGAGAACAGCCAGTGCTCTTAACTACTGAGCCATCTCTCCAGCCCCCTGAGAATCATATAGTCTAACAAAGTATTCGGTCCTTTTAGCATTCCATCTGGAGCTTTGGAGCTTACTAAGTGTGCCCTCTTTCTCTTTCCCTTCTCTCATTGACAGATACCATTTGTTTGCATAACTGGAACATATTACCACACGACGTTTGATTTACTGTTCTCTTTATCTCTTCACTATCAAAATCCATCCCCACCTTGGGCACAGCACAGGGCACGGCACAGGGCATGTTCTTACACCATTCCCGTCTTTGACTGTTCAGCTCCTCTCTGACCTTCCCCAAGCTCTGCAACCATCCAGCCTTCTGTGTTTTTTTTTTTTTTTCTGTGAGCAGGATGACAAGTGACAGTGTCCAGTGTGTGTCAGAGACAAGGAACACAAAGACGGCAGAGGTCACATTGCTTGCTCTTAGAGGCTCAAATGCCGAGGAGGTGGGGTAAGGAGATGTTTACTACTGGGTCACCACGACTTGGTGCTGGAAGAAGCAGTCTTGGCTATAGGAGGGCCAGATATGGGACATCAGCTGTTCTGGAGGAGGGCATCAGAAAGGCCGAAGAAGACATGTCATCTGCTGCGGTCACACAGCACAAAGAGAAGTTGGATCTGATTGGTAGAAAGGGAATCCTTAATGACAGGGTGTCATCAAACAACGCTAAATAGAAAGGTATAGACTGCAGAAATGCTAGGGTCCAGCAGTCGTTGGTGTATAAAGTGTGGGTCATTTTATAAAAAGAGATGAGGGTAGGGGGATGGGTGAGATGGCCCTGATGGTAATGGGGAAGCCATAGCAAAGCTTCAAGCAGGGATGGATGTGTTCACAAGCCTGCCTGACCACACTGGGCACTTACCACCATTGCACACTGGCTGAAAGATCCCAGTCACCAAACCTCACAGAACTCTGTAGACCTGGATTTTAAAATGCTTTAAAATAAGGAATTGGCTTTTGAATTGGAAATAGCTCCCCCAACATGTCTGCCTACCACCTGTTTAAATAACAAATACACCATGCAGAATTTTGTTCCTAGCACACAGCGTGGGGCCTAAAAGAAAGACCTTTTTTTGTTTTTTTTTTTTTAAACTGGATATATTTGTAGTGAGCTTATAAAACACTTACTTGGAGTGTTTCCCACAGTGTTTTGTTAGTGGTATTATTATTCCAAAACATAATAAAATACCTCTGGGAGGAAAAGCAAAGAAACAGTAAGTTCAGTGGCTGAGAGAACACAACCTTCACAACTCTGAGCCTTTGGTTATTTTTTTAAAATTGTTTTTGCATTGAGAATTGAACCCAGGGCTTTGTGTATGTTGAGCATGTATTCTGGTCCATGAGTTACACCGTTAATCCTTCCTATTTTTTTAAAGCCATAGATAGATAGATAGATAGATAGATAGATAGATAAATAGATACACACATATTATATGTGATTTATTTTATGTATATGGATGTTCTGCCTACATGTACATCTATTTGCCCACCAGAAGAGGTCATCAGATCATGAGACTACAGTTGTAGATGATTGTGAATCACCATTTGGGTGCAGGGAATTGAACCCTTAAAAGAGAAGCCAGTACTCTTAACCTCTCTGAACCATCTCTGCAGGTCAATATTTTTGTTTTATTTTTGTTTTCTCTGTAGCTTTGGAGCCTGTCCAAGCCTGTCCTGGAACTAGCTCTCGTAGACCAGGCTGGTCTCGAACTCACAGAGATCCATCTGCCTCTGCCTCCCGAATGCTGGGATGAAAGGCACGTGCTACCATCACCTGGCTGCAGCTCAATATTTTAAAAATAGAAACAGATATTCAAAGAAAATAACAACAAACAAAACCCAAGCCAACAACAAACCCCAGCTCCCTCTCCTCCAATAAAAAGCAAAAAAACAAAGAAATTTGAGGGATTAAAGTGGGGGACAATTAGCTCCAAATCAAAACAACCACAAACACGAATAGTATGGAGTTGTGTCTGCTCCTGGCTGCTCCCTCGGCACACAGAACAGCGCTTGTCACAATGAAGAACTAAGGAAGCTGTTGATGTCTGAAAATGTCAAGTCAGTCTAGTTCACGGAAAGGTGCTTGCTGCCAAGACTGACAGCTCGTGTTCCACTCTCCAGGACACACGTGGTAGAAGAAGAGCATTAACTCCTGTCATCTGACATGCCGCGGCATGTGCGTGGGCGTGCATGTGCGCATGCGTTACCATGAAGCGATAAAGGCAGCTAGGTCATTACTTGGAAAAATTTCTTTTCCACTCTGTGTGAGTGTGAAGTCTTCAAGACACTTCATTTCCTTTCTTCTTTACCAAGATCTCCCGGGGGCTAGGGATGCAGGCCAGTTGATCAGAGTGCCTGCCTCTCAAACGCCAGGTCCTGGGTTCAATCCCCAGCACCTCAGAAAGTAGGCAGAATATCAGAAGCCTGCAATTCCAGCCTCTGAGGTGGAAGAAGGAGAATCAAAAGTCCACGGTCAACAGTGGGCTACCACACACATTTAAAGTCAGCCTGTACTGCATAAAACTGTCTCAAAATAAATAAATAAAAATAGAAAGAAAGGAAGGAAGGAAGGAAGGAAGGAAGGAAGGAAGGAAAGGAAAGAAAGAAAAAGAAAGAAAGAAAGAAAGAAAGAAAGAAAGAAAGAAAGAAAGAAAGAGAGAGAGAGATGTCTCATACTTATTACCAAAGCAACCAACAAATGCTGAGCATAGAGACAAAGGAAAGAATCTTTCGCCCTAAGGAGTGTTGATGGCCTGAAGGGCAGTGACAGCTTAAACCCACGTGTCAGTTATCGCGTGCGTGTGAAATTCCTCAGAAACCCACTTCCTGGCTTCCAATAGCTCCTTTTGGAGACATAACTGGTCTGATTACATTTCACCCTACGTCACTGCGGGGGCTGGGTAGAGAAGGGGTGGATCACCAGGGAGACACACACACACACACACACATACACAGACTGAGAAGGCAGGAGGAATTGGCCAACCTTGCTCTTGTTTCTTGGTCCTGAAAGTCTGTTAAGAGACCACGGTGAAGCGCGCAGTCAGGTGCACACACCACAGTGATGGGGAAAACATGAGAGGCTGTGGCGAGAGGGTAAACTCCATTTCTCTTATTGCCACAGTGATTGCGGGCAGTGTCTTAGTCCAGTTGCTGTTCCCACTCCCAGCTACTCCCCATGTCCACTGGCTGGCTTCGAGAAGAGGAGTCAGACCAAAGGGTGCTTCAGGGGACACAGAGAAATGGGCACAGAAGCCTGTGTGTGTGTGTGTGTGTGTGTGTGTGTGTGTGTGTGTGTGTGTGTGAAAGAGAGAGAGAGGGAGGGAGAGAGAGAGAGAGAGAGAGAGAGAGAGAGAGAGAGAGAGAGAGANGAGAGAGAGAGAGGGAGGGAGAGAGAGAGAGAGAGAGAGAGAGAGAGAGAGAGAGAGAGAGAGAGATACTTAATTCCTAAAGGGATACCTTATGACTCTGGGTAACACAGTGGACCAAAAATGTCTCATGTGTTTGCTTTCCAACACACACACACACCCTTGCGAATCTCCTCATTTTCCCCCATCCTTTGCCCTTTCCGGTAGGACATTTCTTTCTGATATGCAAGGAAGAAGAAATGATTATTCCTTCTTTTCCCACTGTAGCAAAAATAGCTGAAGCTTCGGGCTACCAGACCCCAGCTTGATCTGGCCAACGGTGTGACCCACATAGCACACACTCCTCCAAACTAAGACTCCACTCATCCCCACATGGGGCTAGCGAAAGTGGACCTAACATCTGGTAAAAACTGTACCGACAAACACAATACCAGTTACTACGTGCAGAATATTGACATGTGTTTTAAAACAGAAATTGGTCAAACTAGCAAGTATAAGTGCATAGCGATCTGAGTACAAACCCTGGAAAGAACTCCACACCTTTTGACCTCCACACATGGGCCCACACTCATGGTAAGCATGAACACAATAACGTCAAAATAAAACATTAAAAAAATGGGTATAGAATAGAATTACTAATGCACACTAATGGATGGTGTATCCTGGGAATCTGTGCGAACTGAAAACCTGGCGTCTCTGAAATAAACTCTTACAGGACAGCTTATGTGTCTGTCCCTGGCCCCTGGGCTTCTCTTCTTCACTTTCTGCCTCTAAGGAACAGTCGCAGAAAATTCTGGGACTACCCTTCTAGCTCAGCCATTAGGAATGCTGAGTTAGGAGAGACCTAAATATGTCTAACTGCCTTGAGTCTAGTATGATGGTAGCTTCCAACAGCACCCGAAAATATGCCAAAGATAAGGCTGCAACTCAGAAAGCCAGGAACTATTTTAAAAATGGCAGGTATATAGCCATCTTTACCTAGAACTGACACCCTCCAGTCATCTGGTGCAATACTGGAAACCAGCATGCAGGAACACTCCCCGGCAGCTCACACGACTTATGGGCAGCAATTTTGAAAAGCAGCCCAGGTCTGAATCAAAGGAGGAGTTTGTTACTGTCATCGGCTGACAGCTGCCTGGCATACCTTGGCTCCGTTTCCAAATCACCATAAACCATCAAACAGACTTCCCCTGGGTGAAGGCACAAGGCTGTAAACAGGAATGGCTAGTAAAAAGAACACTGGGGACTGAAAGTTGAGAATTCTGCATGGACCCACTCCAGCCGCACCCCCATGTCCGTGTCCGCTTCCAATCCGTTACCCACTCCTCTAGGCAACGAAACGTCAGGCTGCGTTTGTTCAGCCGAGACTAATTGAGACCTGGGCACCAGAGTGAATCAGAGCGAAGCTTTGTGAACATCCAAGCAGGTGTCCCAATGTGTAGAAACAGCCCCGCCCACAACCTTACGTGGAATTTGCTCAGTGACTTCCTTCAGATAGAAACACGGCCTGCTCCACCTCACATGTTCTAGAATGCTGACTTAAAAACCCATCTCCCGGCACTTGAGACTTCAGTCCTTATGAGGGACTATGACCAGTGTAAACTCTAAAGATGGGGTGAAACCCCAACTCGCATCCAGTACACAGTAGAAGGCAGAACTACAGCGTTGCCGGTTGCTGAGTTATCCCTTAGATCACAGCTTTTTGGATATTTTATACGACCACAGAACCAGCACAAAACTGTCCGTAAACGCAACCAAACTCATCATTTTCAAGAACTTAAAATAATTTCTTTCAAGTAACTTAAATGAATGAGTTCTTATAACTCAGTAAGAAAGAGGTGGCAAAGGGGCCATTGAGATGGATGGGCAGGTAAAGGCAATTGCCACCCAGCCTCAGGCCTGGGTTCAATCCCTGGCACCCGTGCGGTGGAAGAAGAGAATGACCCCCTTGAGCTGTCCTGACCTCACACACACACACACATTTGCAATCTGAAAATAAAGAATAAATATGACATTTTAAGAAGCAATGGGCACTGACCTGGAATCCTATTGAGTGTCACCCAGAAATGCTCATCAGGGCTATAGGTATCTTTAGACCACTCTAAGAGATCAAGGGCTTTTTGGTCATTCATGATAAAGCTGACAAAGTCTCTGGTGAGGGCCACGTAGGCCGTGCCAAAGTATATGGTCAGCTGGTGAGGAGGTGGAGTTTTCAAAGTGTTTGTTTTTCTCATAAAAAATCTGCCCTTGCCTGTATGTTCTTGGAAGACATACTTAGTCCGTACAATTGCGTGCTCTGGAGGCAGCACCCCTGGGGTGATGTTTTTCCCCTTAAATCTTTTCAGATGGCGAATTATTTCCTTGTTGGTTTTCAGGGGGAAGTCCTGCCCGCAGGTGTTGAGGACGTATTTCCAGGGGACTTTGGAGGCCAACAGATCTTCCATGCAGTTCAGGTCTGCCTGGAGCCGGGAGAAGCCAGCATAGACCACCTTGTTAGTCTTAGAAGCCAGAAAAGCGTTCGGGAAGCACTCGAGTAACTGCCACACCGCTTTTTTAAACTTCCCGGGGGCTTTCTCATCCACGTGCACGCAGTAGACATTCTGGGGCGTGTAAATGGCCCTGAAGAGCCTTTCAAAGGTGTTGAAGTCTTTGTGGATCACCATGACGTAGGCCAGGGGGAAGGCAGCCTCTTCTTCCGACAGGGGTTTGGTGATATAGTGGCTCTGAGTCTGGTACAGTTGGCAAGAGATTCTCCTTCCCAAAGGATGTGGCAATGTATTCCCCCACATGGAGAACGTCTGATTTCGTAGACCGTAATCACAGGCGATGACAGACGTCTTTTCGCTGGAGCTGTTGAGCGGCTGGTAGAGGCTGTACGGGCTTAGCTGGCTATGATAAAAGACCACAAAAATCACCACGCTGAGCGCAGTGAAAGCGAAAACGCAACTCATCCATAGGTTCATTATTTTCGGTTCCAGGCGGGAAGAATTATCTCTGGAGACTGAGAAGCGCTCACAGTTCTGAAACCTAGGCGCCAGAGGCGGACCTGGTTCCCCCAGATTCGCTAGCTTCTCCCGCAGAGTGGGCTCGCGCTCCCCAGTTCTCAAGGCGCAGGTCTCCAGAGCTAAGTCTGGTCCATCCTCCGGGATGGGCTGGAGATGCGCTGCTTTCCCACAGCGCGCTCGCAGCCCGAAGCCTGAAGCCCCCAGCTGCCAAATCCAGCCAGGAGGAGCCTAGCCCCGCCCAGGCTCCGAGAAGCCTTTTCGCTTGCAAAGGAAAAGCAAGAGGCGCCTCCAAGTAAGCTGCGTTCTGGAACCGAGTGATGGGGCCAGGAACCGACTTTCTCAAACATCAACCCCACCCACCTCCCCTCCTACCTTCTAAACTGCTCTTTATTCTTGCACACCCCGGCCCTTCCAGAAGAGGTGACTCTGTTTTCTGGCCAGTCTTAGGGCAATGGCTCCTAGGTGTTTGTTTCTCTTCTTTCTAGTTTATTTTTTTTCATTTCAGGGTTATCTCTGCCCCTGGGCAGAGGCAGAGATAAGGGGAAAAGGCTTTGCAACACGCCTAAATAGATAATCAGCAGTAAGAAAGAAAGAAAGAAAGAAAAACTTTGTGGTGAACCCTGCTGGATTAAATCATTGCATGTGTTAAGCTTACTCTGACGAGAAGAGGGAACTAAGAATCAAACCGCCGGACGGGGACGCGATTTGAAGGTGACTTCTCATATCAGAGGGTCTGAGCTGGTGGCGAAATGTGATAGCCACTGGTTTCTTTTTCACCACGCGCTTCAGATGTCTTGAACTGTCAACACAGTATTATCTGCAATGTCCGAGCACTTAGCCACCAAGTCTCCTTTAACAGCAGGATGTCATCGCATTTGGGGTCATTTCATAAAACTCCCGGGATTCTCTATTCTCGGTCCCGCCCACCCTACTCTCGCCCTTTCTGGACTCTGAAGAAAGAACAAATGCTTCTGGGCTGTTGTAAAATTCCTGGAAGTATCAGTCATTGTGACTCAGGGAAACCAGGAAGAGCAGGTCTGGTTACAGGGCTCCAAATTCCTTTAGTTTACCTGCGCACCCTGGTATGGCAGCTCACAGGGAATGTGGAGTGCTAGGGGGACCCAGGCTGGTCCTATGCGATTTCTAGGCAAACGGAAGCTCGGAGACATTGGGAGCTGCTCCAGGGAGAAGTTCCTGGCCTCTGCAAGCGCCAGGCCCTCCCTCTATGTAATGGCACAAGGGCTTCACTGCAGATCCCTTTGATTAAGTGAAACTTCTCCTGCTCATGCCCCAGGAGGAAGCAGACTCCTTTCAGAGAGTGTTGCCTTTGGTTACTTTTTCCTCTTTTGAAAAGTAGCCTATACTTCTGATCCTACTTATGAACTGATATTTTGATTTTTGTGTCTAATAATATAAAAGAAAATTTTTACTTTACAGCTTTTGGGGGGGAGGGTGGAGCATTTCAAGACAGGGTTTCTCTGTATAGCTTTGGAGCCGGTCCTGGAACTCATTTTATAGATCAGACTGGCCTCGAACTCACAGCAATCTGCCTGTCTCTGCCTCCTGAGTGCTGGGATTAAAGACATTTGCCACTGCTACCTGGTTTACTTTAAAGCTTTTAAGTGGGTTAATTAATCCCCCAAACTCACACCTTGAACAGGGTGTGGCGTTTAATCCCTGTAACCTCAGCATTTGGCAGGCTGAGGCAGGAAGATTGCAAATTCCAAGCTCTAGGCTAGCTCGGGCTACAAACGATCGAGTCTCGGCAAAGCAATCAGACTGGGTGTGGTGGTGCAGTCCTTTAATCCAGGCACTTGGGAGACAGAGGAGGTGGATCTCTGGGAGTTTGAGGCCAGTCTGGTTTATATAGAAAGTTCCAGGACAGTTGGGGTTACATAGAGAAAGCCTGTCTCAAGCAAACACACACAAAAACAACTAAACAAAACCCTTTTTCTTCCTTTATCATTCACCACCCCCCCCCAATTTGGCTCAAGGAAAAAATAATCACGGGGGGGGGGGCAGACAGACAGAGAAAGACAGAGACAGGGAGAGAGAGAATGCTATATAAAGGGAACACCCAAATAGACCATTTTGATGGCTTCATTCATTTGTACAAAATATAACCTTGGCTGGTCAGTGGCTCACGGCAGAGGGGAAATAAGAGGTTCTAATTTTGCCTCTTCCCTTTGTCCCAAACTGATCTTACAAAGGGAGTGCCGATGGATGCCAAAGTAAAGTGAATTCAAGAATTTATCATCAAGCAGATTGTATTTGGGAGATGGGAGCAGGGTGCAGGAAGAGTGGGAGGCTGGGATGTTGGCCCGCGATTTATGGTTTAAAGGCATGGTATAGGGCCACCGCCACCACCACCAAAACCATACCTCACCATTTCCGTATTTTACCAAAGTCATACCTCACCAAGCACTTCTGTCGTTTGGTCTGGCACATTGGGCCTGGCTCTGATGAATGGGCTGGGAGGAAGCTGCCATGCCTTTTTCTTGACTAGCCTCAGCAGTAGGTTTGTTTGGCCTGGTCTCTGTGGTAACCGAGCAGGCATTTTTCTTCTATGAAGAGCTGGGCTATGGAGAGCTAAGCGATTAACTTCCATCGCGGGCATTTATTTCTGCTCTGTTCATGCCACTTGGATATCACTATTAAAAACTGTCCTCCAGCGAACATTTTGTATCCTGCCTCTCTGTGGCTCGGGATAATGTTTATGGTCACAAAAGAGACAGAAGACAACCAGCACACAGGGTTAGACCCACACACGGGCCAAGAACTGAGCAATCGGGGAGGCTGACATAGGACCGTCCGCCCTGCAAGGACTGACTTCTCATTAACTTTGAAGAGGCTTTTCTTCCAGGTAACAGAAGCAGAACACGGTTAGAACTCTAGGTGTGATTGTCGGCTGTGGAACCAAGGTGATGCTGATTTGTTTATTGACTGACCTAAGATCTGCATCTGCAGGGCACAGCATTGTCATTCAGCAGTTCCCATCATTCTAAGGGTCACATCAGAGTTTCACTTTCATTGCTCCATTACTATTATTTCTCTGTTAGGAGCCCTCTGTCTTCCTGCGCTGGTTACTCTGAAAGGCAGAATTAATTTTTGATTGTGGCTACCCTCCTGTGCCCAGGCACAGGTTGAATCCTGCATGCCCTCGCTCATTCGTGGGCGCTCCAAAAGGAACAGTTTGATTGAGTCCTTGGGACTCCAGCAAGATCACTCCATCCTGTCCTGCATGGAAGGCTTCTGTTGTGTCTGTCCAGCAACTTCTAATTCTTCAGCCCAAAAGGAGGTCAGAAAGCAAACAGAAAATCCTCCAGCAATCAACACAATGAACAGAAGTTGTGGGTAGGCCTTATGCTTTCCCGTGCAGGGGGAAATGAGAGCCTGCGGCTGGGGAAAGCAGGAAGGCTCAGCTGACCATGAGCTGACAGATGCAGTTAGCACCTGGCTGAGGTGTGTGGACATCGGAAGAGGGAGGGGTGGTGGGGAGGGAATGAGAACCTCTACCCCTTCCCTCCCAAAGCAAGCATGTCCCTTGCCACGCTAGCAACTAACACCGTACTGAATCAGGGACCTGGTGCTGCCAGCTCTTCTGATGTTCCAAAACATGAGAATAGTCTGACGTTCATCAGAACAGTTCACAGCTTTTAAATTGCTATCAAATAATTAACAGATTTTAAAATCAAAGTACATACACACTCGTAAACACACACAATTGTACTTGGTACTCAGAATGACCCTTTTACCACTTCTCATTTAACATCAAAACTCAGGGGCAGTATTGGTCCCTTTGGAAGCTGGCCTTATTCACTCTTTGTTCGCATACCATGGTAACAAACTTTCTGAAAGTCAAGTAGGGATGTGGGAACAACAAACAAAGGCACCCTATTGTGAGCAACAGGTGATGGTTCAAGAAGGAACCAGGTTCAAGTTCAAAATCTCGTAAGGTCATTTAGATTCCAAATAGTCATCATGGTAGAGGTCAGAGCCCTTCTTTTTTATTTAGGCTCTGTTTCTGTAGCCAACACTGGCTTTGAATTCACTTAGGTAACCCAGGCTGGCCTCAGACTCTCAGCAATCCTCCTGTCTCAGCCTCCTGAGGCCCGAGACTACAATTGTCTGCCACCTCCATGCCTCCTTTCCATGACTGCCTTGTTACTGTGTAAGACTAACATCTCAAGTCTTTACAAAGCGAGGTAAATTCTTAGCTGTGAAAGGACTTGAAGACCAAGAAGCTCGATGTCAGCAAGTCTAGAACAATGCCAGTTGTTCCTCTGAAAAGCAGCCGAGTACAAAGGCTAAATAGAAATACAAACCAACAGACACACAGTCTGCTCATTTTGTTTGAAAAAGCTGCTTTTCCTCTTCGCTAGGAAAACAGCAAACGGCAGATGCTCCAAGGACCCAGGCTTGAAAGATCACAGAGGATTCAGCGGTGGCCCCAGGGGACCATGATGGCTTCCCAGGACTGTGTGGTAGCCTGGGGCCAGACCACAGGGGTCACGAAAGCAGGAGTGAAGGCAGGCAATGGCCTCCATCACCAAGCTGGGACGCTGAGTCAAGAGTATAAAGAACAAGTCCCTGGGAAAGGTCAGTCTTTTCCCTCTGCCCATCAAAGAGTCCAAAAATAATGGCGTTTTCCTGCGGGCAACCCTCAAGGGTGAGGCTTTGAAGATCAGGCTGGTGTTTAAGAAGACTCATACTAGCCTTTAGACTAGGTTCGAGATTTTGTCACCTGCAGGGAGGTGGTGGCTCACGCCTTTAATCCCAGGACTAGGGAGGCAAAGGCAAGTGGTTCTCTGTGAGTTCAAGGTCAGCCTGGTCAACAAGAGCTAGTTCCTGGACAGCTAGGACTGTTACCCAGAGAGAACTTGTCTCGAAACAACAACAACCAAAGATTTTGTCACCACTGGAAACTAAAATGGTCACGATGGCCTTGGTGTTAACTACTCCACTTTGACTAAGATCTCCGCTGATCCTGTGCAGACAAGGCTAAGATGACAAGACAGTCATGTCCACGCCATCCTATGACAGGGGACAGACTTCTGCACTGCTTCCCCTCCTCCCCTTCTGTGTCCAAGAAGCTGGTGCTGGTTATAATGACTGTTCCACCTCAACAGTGGCTGCACTGACACCTGGGTGACTTCACTGAGGCCACTTCTGATGTTATCTCCTAGACCTCTGACCTCTGGAAACTTCACACCATGGTCATCAACTCTCCCTATCAGGAACTCATGGATCATCTTCTGAAAACCCGTGCCAGGGTCTCCCTGCATAGGATATACAGGACCCACATACATTCTGTTGCTTCTGTTGCTTTTGTTCTCCTGTATCCCAGGCTGGTCTTGAACTCACTATGTGGTCCTTTTGCCAATATCTTCTAAAGGCTGGGATTCCAGGGAGGAGCCAACCATGCCTGGGCAAGCACTCTATCACCTGAGCCACATCCCCAGCAACCCTATAGTGTTTTATACAAGAAAAAAAACCAAGTGAGTTAAGCCTGTTTCTTAAACAACAAGAGTCCCACACTTTTGAAAGCTATCTACTCTGAGTGTTTTGTGTGTGTAGTGCAGAGACTGACTCCAGCGCACACTAGGGAAACACTCTACTGCTGAGCGGCTCACCAGTCCAGCAATGTGTTTGAACTAATCATTTTGTGCTTAAGAGAGTAGGCTTGTGTTGTCTAGAAAACTCACAATCGTGATCCGACTTTTTCTTCAAAGATTCCAGGCAAATATGTTTATCATAATACCTCCTCTGAAAGGGCCAGGCAGTGGCTATTTTAAGCCTGTGCTTAGCTCATTCATTCATTCCCTTGCTGTTGCTCCACACGGCTGCTGTAGCACAAGTGTGACCACGTCACCCAGTGACGTTTTTCACAATCACTGAAATCGGAAAGCAGCAGAACTAACTCTTCAGGAAGCAGTCTGCTCTTTGACGCTGTTCTCAACTGGTTGAAAATCAAACCAGGCTGGCGGTGGTGGCACACAAGTTTGATCCCAGCACTGGGGAGGCCGAGGCAGGTCTGCCGAAAATCAAACCAGGACTGGAGAGGTAGCTCAGCAGCTAAGGGGTATTGTCGCAGAAAGAAGATCTGGGTTCTATTCCCAGCACGCACATGGCAGCTCACAACCATAACCCCAGTTCTAGAGAATCTAATACCCTCTTCTGTTCCCCACAGATATCAGACACACAACACACATGGCACACATGTAAACAAAACACTCATACACATAATATAAAAAATTTAAAAAGAATCTTAAAGAGAAAAAAAAAACTGAAGCTAGGCGTGGTGGCACATGCCTTTAGGCCCAGCACTCAGGAGCAGAGGCAGGCAGTTCTCTGTGAGTATAAGGCCAGCCTGGTCTACATAGTGAGCTTTAAGACAGGGGTACACAGAGAAGCCTCATCCTGAAAACAAGCAAACCAAACCAAAAAAAAAAAAAAAAAAAAAAAAAGGGGGGGGGGTGGAGGAGGAAATAGTGGAACATACCAGAACAGGCCAGGGTAAGGCCACAGATGCTCTCAGGCTGATTTCTGCCCTAAATTTTTTATTCTACCCCTCAGACTGAATACTGCCACATACCTGTTGCTGAAATCCATTGTGCCATCTGCATCTTTGCCCAGGAGGAAGTAAGTGGTGATGGGAACCTTGATCATCCTCAAACAAACAGGGATGCCCTTTAACCTACCCTGTTTGTCAGGGCTGGGCTTAGGAAGAGTTTTGACAAGTAACGGACACTCTTAACCTCAACTTCCTCATCTGTAGGATGCAGATAGCAGAAGCTCCAAGGTCGCAGAGATGAAATGGGCCAGTGTGCACAAGAGCACTGGTACACACATATCCTGGTGCCACCCATTCCTAAGAGGGTGACCGAAGAATCAAGAGTGGGCAAGTAGGTTTGGCTAGCTCTAGACACGACCAGGCAGACTGATGCTGTCATTTATGGTGGACGTTCCTGTATGCCTCAGTTTCCTTTCTTCTTCTTCTTCTATAAAATGGAGACATTAAAACACAGCTGGATGGAAATGAAAAGATGGTTCTGTACTTAAGACACTAACTGCTCTTCCAGAGAACCCAGATTCTATTCCCAGCGCCCACATGGCAACCCACAACTACTGGTAACTCCAGACCCAAGGGATCTAGCACCCTCTTCTGGCATCTGCAGGGACCAGCCATGCATATGGTACCCAGGCACCTATGCAAGCAAACACACATACATATGAATATTAAAAATAAGAGCTCACAGTGTCTTACAGGCTTATTACAAGATTGAACTAGGCAAGTGCAGCACAGTGTGGTGGCCCAATTGTGCACCCTGGGAGCATTTGTTGCCCTCAATGTGCTCGAGTTTCTCTATTATTAAATATAATTGAGGCGGTGATATTTTTTTGAGACAGGATCTTATGTAGCCTAGGCTGTTCTTGAACTCCTGATCCTCTTGCCTTGGTCCCTCCCACCAGCACGTGCTGGGATCACAGGTGGTGTGAGCCTTCATACTCAGCTGTCTTCCAATTAGAAAGAAAAAGTCTAGGAGAACAGCAATGGCATCTGTCTAACAAGCCACCTGTGTCTCCCCCTCCCCCGCCATTCCCACATGCCTCGTTCATTCTCTCGGCCACACTTTTCTGCTTCCTTAGCCAGCCCCGCTGGGTAGCAGTGTTTGTTCCCTTTGCCAGCTGTAAGGCTCCCTAAGCAAAAACCAAAGCCAGCAGCGAACAGGAAACCTCAACCCCACGTTTCATAAGTGGCTATTTGGTTCCAGTCAAAGAACAGCCTAAGTAACTATTTGTCTTTTAAAACAGCCTTTATCCGATTTCCGATGTCTCCTTTGTGGGGAAGGGGAGAGCTGCAAATTCCCAAGACAAGCCATGGCACTCCGGGTCCAAATCTTCATGTTCTTGGGATCCCATCTCACACCAGCTTCTTCCAACAGGTTCACACACACACACACACACACACACACACACACACACACACACACGGGGGTTTGGTTAATTGGGTTTGTTGTTTGTTTGTCTTACAGTACTGGTGCTGGGAACAGAATCTCCAACTCCCACAAGCTAAGCATGAAGTCTCCACCAAGCTCCAACCAGACTGGGAGACGAGACATTTTACAACATAGCCGCAGCCAGGAGTCTGTGTCATCATGATCCCATTGTCTGGATGTTCTCAAATAAATGGAAACAAAACAAGGGAGCCATTTACGCCAGCTGCTAATTTCAATAACCCTATGAAATTTTTAATTCGTTTCTAGTTTACCCAATCCAGTCTTTCAATAGAGCCTGGCGACATTTGCTTGAGTTTGGACACTTTGTTAATTAGGACAGAGTTCTTGGGCAAATCACCAAATTCAGGTATTTCTTCTGCTCCCTTGGGAATTATAGCTGACACAAGCCCGCCGGCAAGCTATGTCCTGCACCAGTACCAAATTCTGCATCTGCTGCTCCCCCTGGATGAACTGGCGTTAGCATCAAAGTGCTGGTCCGGGAGACATATTCATTTAATTGTTTTAGTCACAATTCCTTTTCTTTTTTTTCTTTTTTTTTCTTCTCTCTCTCTCTCTCTCTCTCTCTCTCTCTCTCTCTCTCTCTCTCTCGTAAAAATGAGCGCTTACTCCAGCTTCAACGTTGCTATATTTGAAGTCACTACTGTTTGAAATGAACTTAACTAATCTATAATCTTGCTTTTCCTAAGACAGTGAAACTGCGTATCCAGCACCATTTGCTTATTCGGTCAGAATGTGTTCTTAAAGGGTCTGGAAGCTTGCCTATCTATACTGACAGGAGTTGCTGAGCTACATGAGAGAGTTGTTCTCAACAGCCATCTGGGTGCTAAGCAGTTATTGCAAGAGGCATCCATGAAGAGAACAGAGACATCAGAGGTACAGATTCTGGCCTGGCCTGAAATGACATAACTGAGGATGACCTTGAACTTCTGATCCTCCGGTCTTGACCTGCTGAGACCTTGGATTGCAGCTCTCTGCCACCATACCAGTTTATACAGTACCGGGGATCAAACCCAGGGTGTCTCAAACGTTAGACAAGCACTCTAGCAGCTGGGCTACATCCTCAGTCTCTAATTCTTGATTCTGACTTGCCTTGGGGAAAGAAGGGTGAGCGAGAGTAGAGCCAAGGGGTCTCAGGGTGACCAGGTGTCCCTGTTTGTCCAGAACTGAGGGCGTTCCCAGAACATGCGTGCTCAGTGCTAAAACCTAGTAAGTCCTAGGCAAACCAGAAAGAGCTGGTGTCCAGTCCTCATCCTTTCTCGTCCCTCGTGTCCGGTTTCTGTCTATGCCCAAATTAAGAATCATTACAGGAAAGGTATTACTGATTGCAGAACTAATTGATCAGAATGAAAGGGAAAGAGAACCTCAACCACTGGCAAGGATGGGGGAAGAACCAATCAATTGGCAAGGCTGTGTCTACAGCACACAAAAGTCTATGTGACCTTCTTCGCATTTCTTCCAACTAGAGAGGTATGGGGGCAGAACATTCCCTGGGATGGGTTCTCAGTGAACCCAGAAGATTGCACCTAAACCAAGCTTACTATGAATCCCCCAGTCCTCTCGCAGACATGAGGTTTTAGTCACAAATGATGGGGAAACCTAAAAAGATAATTACCATAAATGATATCATATCTACCTTCCTTTCCCCCACTACATGTGAATTGGAGATTTTGCTATGTTGTGTGGCATGAATTGAAAGGGGGGGGGATGATTTTATGAATGAGAGTGTTTATTCTAAGATGATCAGGAAGTGATAAGAGGCTCGTAAACCATTTCAAAGGGCAGGCCAATCAACAGTCATTTCGTCTCTCTGGCTCATAATTTCCAAATTCGTGCATTAAGTTTGGAATAAAATGCGCTCTATGGCTCCCTTTGGCTTGAAATGCCATCACTAGTCACAAAGAGGAGGGCTCTTTTTGTAGGGAAGTTGCAATGGGAGACGAGTTAGGTTGAGGGGTTGCCAGGTGAAGTCCAAAAGTTGTAAGATAATAGAGATAAACCAAAAAGGCTGTGAAGTGGGGGGAGAGGGCCGCCAGCTCATGCACCAACTGTGTGGGAGAATAAAAAGGGAAAACAGGGAGCGGTCAGCTTTTCCTGGCACTGCAGGGTCTGGGGAAGGCAGTTTCTATGTGGGAACCCCGAGAAGAGCTGCAGTTCGAGGCAGGGGGTCTCCTTTCTACAGAACCCCAAGATGGAGATAGACTTGACTACAGTACAGCTCAGTGAAGGGGGAGCTATGCAAGGTTTGGGGCGCAGAAGAAAGATGGCTACTGAGGAGGTCAAACAGGAAGCATCCAGAGAGGGGGCAGGCTGACTTCGGCACGGAGCAAAATCTATGAAACCAACCTGAGTCTCTGGCTTCCTTGAGGAAAGAACCGTGTTGTTCCCTCCCCATCTGCACAGTTAAACTTTGATCTTTTCAGTCTGGCTGGAAGGCTGACCAGTGAGGCTGTTTTACTTTCCTGATCCCCAGGCAAGCTTTATTTATTTATTAAAATACAATTGAAATGCCACCACACAAATGTGTTCTTTGATTTGATTTGCCATTGGCTGCTTTTTTTTTTTTTTTTTTTTCCAAGACAGGGTTTCTCTCTGTGTGTCCTTGGCTATCCTGGAACTCACTCTGTAGACCATGCTGGCTTTGAACTCACAGAGATCCAGCCCCCTCTGCCTCCCCGGTGCTAGGACTAAAGACAGGCATCCCCGTGCATCACCACACCCAGCTTGACTGCTCATTTTTGCTTCTTCAATGCACAACCTGGCTTAGTAGGTAAGCATGGCTGTGTTTGCTACTTTCCTGTTGCTGGAACAAAACACCATGATCAAGGCAACTTGTAGAAGGAAGGGTTTATTTGGAGCTTACAATTCCAGAGGGATAAGAATCCTTTTCCATTGCAACTGGTGTAGGGAATAAGTAAGTCCTATCGTTTGACACGAATGTAGCCAAGTCAGGGACTAAATGCCTCGGCCCCACAGGAGGGTAAAAGCCTTCCCTGGATGAGGCTCAGAGGGATGCCAAAGACTTCCAAAGGTCTGAGCGCAAATGTTGATAGTGTGTGCAGACAATATTCACCTTTCTCTCCTTGGATATGTTGGGGGAACTGTGGACCCCCAGACCCTGAATTTCCAGTAAACAACTTGTTTTTTCCTACGCTTATAGCTGCTCTGAGCAAAACAACTTGTTCTCCTCTGTTTGCAGCTGCTCTGAGCACGAGACCCTCAGGAGTTCCTGATGGCAGGGGAGTGGTTTCTGGTGGGTTTGGCTGGGGCATGGCTATCAGTTAAGGATCCCTATATAAGCTGCCCTGGAACACAATAAAGGAGGCATTCTTAGGGAATTCAAGGATGACCCATATCTCTGTGTGTTTGTGTGTTTCAATCTCCAGCCCCTTGCCTAGCTCGCAAATGGTCCCATAGGGCAGGCTACAGGCTACAGGCACAGTAGTAGCACGGAGTTTCACAGGATGTTTATGGCCTGAAGACTGCTTCCTTACAGAGACAGTTGCTGCCAAGATTACCTAAACCTGCCTCCTAATCCAGCTGTGTGGAATTAACCCTACCTCCTTGTTTAGCTTGATTAGTTACCCTGTCTTTTTGTTTGGCTGTATATAATAACCCCACATCCCTGTTCAACTGAATATAATAAACAGACCAAGTTTCCGGGGTGCTGGGGCTTCTCTCTCAGAGTCCAGACTACCCACGTGACTCAATAAGCTAAGACAACTTACAGATGCGACAAACGTCTTTGCCAGAGCTATGCCTGGATGGATGTGTGTCCAGAGAGTTAGATGATTTTGAAGGGGCACACAGGCCAGAGATCATCTGGATGGGTTAGAAGGCAGTCAGCTTATGAGGACTGAAGGGCCTGAGGTAAGGGTGGTAATTATGAGAACCCAGGACTCACTAGATATCCTTCACGGGGCTGCACAGAACATGCCATTAGATGGGATGAAGGGGGCAGCAAGTTCTGGCCAGGGAAGCTGGCTACTGGGAATAATGGTGGTGGTGTGGAGGGGAGGCAGATGGAAGGGAGAATCTGCCAAGTAAGAATGAATAGGAGATTGGAAACAGGCATCCCAAAAGCAAAGAGAAATACAGGGGAGGGGCAGGTGAACTTTGCACGGTTTTAGGGATGTGCTGCCAATGTCAAGATCACCGAGATAGAAATAAGAAACAGTGAGGTCAAAAGGGGAAACCCAGAACAGAAATAAGGAATGTGTTCACCCAAAGCCTCAATTTCCTTCATTCCAATTTCCCTGAGAACGCTTGTGCTAAACTCAGCTGGTATCCCAGAGTCATTTCGAACACTGGCGACCAAGAATACACAAAGGACAAATTATCCATTTCAGTAAAAGTTTCCCAAGGAGGGATTAGCAAAGCCATGAACTCTGACCCATTTGGCACCGTGACAGCCCTGTCATGATCTTGAAGTCGGAGCTGGAAGATTTACAACAACTTTTTAATTCAAAGACAGCTAGCTTCCGTCTTTCTCTTTGGTAGATTGATTTCAACTTCTTAAATTTTATTTTATGTATATGGGTGGTTTTCCCGAGGTATGTCTGTGCATCATCTGCCTGCCTGGTGCCAAGGAGTCTAGAAGAGGACATAGGATCCCCTGGAGTCACAAACAGAAGCCTCCGCATAGGTACTGGGAACAGAACCTCAGTTCTCAGAGAGCAGCCAGTGCTCTTAGCTGCTGAGCCATCTCTCCCTAGCATTTTTGTCCCCTCTTCTTAAGTAGAAACAGTTTCTAGAAAATAAACAGCAACAACAACCACACAACTCTAGAAGAACAAGTCTGCGTATTGCATTGTGGACAATGGACAGAACACTGAATTGCACGGAAAAAAAAAGAGAATGAATTTTCCCTGGCTTTGGTAATTGCTAGCTACTCTATACAGTCAGCAAGTGGAATCATCAAGGCAGTTTATATATCCTCACAGGGGTCAGAAGCAAAGTCGGTTTTACTGGAAAACAGTGGTGTTGGTAACACTCAATCCCTTTGGGGAAAATCCCTTAGGAATGTGTCATACTAAGATGGCATGCAGGCCTTCCATCATTCCAACACAGACAATTTCCCCTTTAATCTTGTTTCTCCTAATGAGCAACAGATGGGGAAGCTGGCTAGTGCTGGGTCTCTTATGCCACAGATGTACACTGTGCTTTCACATTAATCAGCCTCGGGACCATACCACTGCAGTAGTAAGCAGAGTCCTTGCTTCTCTCTGGACCCCCAGACTCATGGGGGGGGGCAATGGAGGCCAAGCTGGGATGATTCCCACCGCTTAAATTTATGTAAAATCTGGGCGTGGGCACACACCTATAATGCTAGCACTTGGGGGACTGAGAAAAGTAGAACATGAGTTTGAGGCTGGCCTGGATTATTACAAAGTGAAGACTCAAATACAAGAAGGAAATAAATCTACAGACGTGTATACACATGCTGTAGGGTTTCCTCAGGATTGAAACTTCTCTCCAGGAGAGAGGAGGGAGATTTCGAGTCTTATGACACCCATAAGAAACTTACGGAGCTTTTTTGTTTTCCTCTCTGTATCCCTGGCTATCCTGGAATTTGATCTTTTAGACCAGGCTCGCCTTGAACTCAGAGATACACCAGCCTCTGCCTCCGCCAAGTGCTGAGATTAAAGACAAGCGCCACCACCACTGGGTAAAACTTACAGAACTCTAAAGGCCCCTCCTCCAAGATGCTACAGAAACAGTAAATGGTTGATATAGGAGAGGGTCTTCAGACGTGGGGTCTCTGGAGTTGTACAGGACATCCAGGGACATGTTTTTAGGATTGATTGACGCAGCTCCTATGTTCCTATAAGCAATCTCCTGCATGTACACCCTGACCCACACACAGTTCTGCTTGACTGGTGTGAAACTACACCAGTTATGTTTGGTGCTCTACTTGCGACGCGCTACGGGAACTAGGCTGAGAATTTAAAAACACACAAACACAAACAGAGAGGGATAGACAGACAGGGCCACAGGACATCCTTGAGACAAGAATGCCAAGAATGCCCACTTTATTGTGCTCAGGGGCAGCTTATATAGGGCTCTGGCCACGTCCCAGTTCTCGGGACCTTTCAGCTGCAGACTCATCAGAACCCACGCCCCTGCCATCAGGGTCTCGTGCTCAGAGCAGCTGCAGGCTGCTCAGAGCAGAGGAAAATAAGTTGTTTAAAAGAAATTCAGGGTCTGGTGGTCCTCAGTCCCCAACAAGAGTGGAATCCTTTCTCCTCCCAGGAGCAAATGGGCCAATCGTCAGGAAAGGTCAAAAAGAGTCAAAAAGCAAACAGCATCCAGTCGAGTGTATGTAAATGGTATGAATGTAAGCCGCCACTGTACTAAGCGTTGCTAGTGTGTGTCTCAGTGGCTGTGGTCTATCTAAGGGAAAGCCGGGCACGAACAGTTGCTAGCTAGGAACATTCGAGACAGTAGTGGCAGACTGACAGCCGAAGTGTGGGAGCCCAGAACAAGCATGAGAAGAGGCTTTCCAGGCAGTGCTGGGGCCCACAAGGTAGCCGGTAGAGCTGACATGTACAAGAGATTGAAGCCCAGTTCGGGGAGGCGCTGGAAACTCCCCCAATCCAGGTGGCAATGAGCATCATGGGCCCAGCAAAGAGGCTGGGATGTCACGCTGTAGCAGATGAATGCGTATGTTTCTAAGGAAAGAAGTGACCATATGACCAGGAATAGTTTTATCGAGGTCATCTGTCACTGGAGGATAGGCCAAAGTGACTTGGAGAGGTGAGCTGGCTTAGCAGATGAAGGCACTTGTCCCACTAGACTGATGAGGTTAAGTTTGATGTCCTGAACCCACAATGGAAGAGGAAGATAGAATTGACAGTAAGCTGTCCTCAGACCTCCACACTTGTACTTGTGGCATACATACACCCACCCACAAGAAAAGTGAAATTCAAATCATTTTTGGAATGAAGTCAGCCTTAGAAAACATATCATTTTAAGAGAGGTTCACAGGATGATTGACAGCAGGGATAGGGAGGCAGCTGGGGTACTGGTGGTTGGGGCGCCGGAGGCTAGAAGCAGTTTACTGGATACCTGTACCTAGTGCTCAGCCTAGCATCTCCCTCAATTCTGGATGCATTTGCCGCTACTCCCTGGGACGGGACCTGTTCGTATCAATCACCCTACAGCACTTGCACAAGAGCCAATAGCGTTCATGCTGTGCCCGCTTTGCCTTCACCGCAGCTCTTGCTCTTAACCCCTCTGCCCCAGCCTGCTCTCCTATCACAGACAGGATCTCTGTGGCTCCTATTCTCTCTGCCTGTGACTTCCTTCCCAGAGTGTGCGTGGCCGGCTCTCATGGAGATGCAGACGGTATGTCATCTCTGCCAAGAGGATTTTGTAACCTACCTGACCTGAAGAAGGTCCTTTTGTGTAGCATAGCATTAACCTCATTCTCTAATTCTCTTGTTTAGCTTCAAACACTTTATCCTCTTCCTGTCTCTTCTGAAACACTCATTTTATAAGGCAGGGGCCTTACTTGTCAAACACATGACTAAACTCCAGGTCGGCACCCAGTTCCCTACACATCTGTTGACAGAATCACCACTCTGCAGATGAAACCATGTTCTCCATTGCACACCCCTAGTCCAAAAGTTTAAAATCTGAAGCACTCTTAAATATTGGCAGCACAAGTGGAGAATTCCAACATGGAAATTTGTGCGCCAGATTATTAAAAATACCATGTAAAATGTTATATACATACCTTACAGCTACGTATATAAACCATAGGTGAATCTCATTTTTGGACTTGAGTCCCACCTTTAAGATTCTACATTATGTTTGTTAACGGATTTAAATTTTTCTAAAATCTGAAACACGGCTGCATCCAGACATTTCAGGTGTGGGATACACATCGTGAACTACAGTTACCACAAACCGTGACACATTAGCCCTATTCAAAGCACTGGTCTAAATGATTAAAGCCTCATCGTGTGTTTGACAGACAGAGAAAGTGGGATAGAAAAGCTGGGTAGTCTATCCAAGGTCGTCACACATCTTGTACATAGAAGAGCCCAGATTCAAACCTGAGGCTACAGGGCATATGCTTTTAGCACATGGAATAAACCTGCTAAGCAAACTTCACAGATGGCAGATGGCATGGCTGGGGCTGGAAGAGCCGGGACTCTGTCCTGGTACTCTCTGTCTCGGAAGCCTGCGTCCCAGACAAAGCCAAATCTCCATAGGTGAGGGTGAGAAGCAGTGGGAGAGATCCCAGTCTACAGGGGTAGAATTCGGGCACCTGCAGAGGGAGGGGCATGAGCTTATCTATCAGTGTGGACAGCATGCCAGATGTGTGTGCGCTCCTGTGCGTTCAGTGTTTGGAGCACACTATGTCTGGTACTCACAGGCCAGAGGACATCTTCCTATTGTGCCCACCAATAGGATTCCTGTGAAGAGTCATCAGAGACGATGCTCAGTTTGTGCATTTCCTTCCCCTTTCTGGGCTCTCTCACATGAAAAAGCCAAGATATCCGAGAAAATGGACCATTAGGAGAGGAGGGAAGGGGAAAATGCTTGTAGGCCCAATTATATAACCACTCCACAGCTTAATAAATATGGATTTGCCCTTTTATTGTCTGGACTCTTGGAGTTGCTATAATAACTAAATGAAGGATTAATAAAACTAGAATTAATTTAAAATGAGTATATAATGTGTTAGTTTGCTTTTCCCTGTTTATTATACGGTTCTGTTTGTTCTTCCTTCTTACCAGGAGTACTTAATATTTGTATTCAGATAAGTTATTTACTTCTTAAAATCTTTTTTTTTTGGCAGCATAGAAAGAAATGAGTGTCACTGCGATATTTCATAGACATGTATCATTGTGTGTGTGTGTGTGTGTGTGTGTGTGTGTGTGTGTGTGTGTCTATTTCCAGGGTCAAACCCAGGGCCTTGCGCATCCTCAGCAAGACCTCTACCATTGTACCACTTGCCCCAGGCCAATACAGTTGGGTCTTTTCACTCCTCCCCCCCTGTCATACATTATCATGTTAAGCTCCTCATCCCATCCGCACACTGGGCACAGCAGGCCTCCTCCCATGGGATCACCATCAGCACTGAAGATCAAGCAGAAGAAATCCTCTTGCAATCTAAGCATGTCCACACACAATGAAGTCACACTGTGATGCCAAGGTTTCTGTGGCTTCTGGGAGGAGCATTATCCCCTGTGTAGGCTAACTCCAGTTAAACTGTGTGTGTGTGAAAATGTACAGATATGTATGTTTTGTATTTAGGAATATGTATATGTATGTGTGTGTGTGTGTATATATATATATATATTATATTTAGGAAGCTTATAAAGTAGGTTTCCATATGGCTTTTTCAAACATTCTTAGTGTTAGTTACACCTCCTCCGACCTCCTCCATCTCTGGCCTAACTTCCCCACCCCTCTCTCTACTTAAGTTTCCCTCCCCATTTAGGTTGCCAAATAAGAAACCCAGTGTATGGGCTACATCCTTCCAGATATGGTCAGGGGTATGCTGGAGACCCTCAGAGTAACACAGGTAATTGTCCTTGCTCTCAGTTGCCTACCGAGCTTATTGGTAAGACTCTTGCTAAAGGCACACTTTAGTCACAGGATGTGGAGAGCCCATGGAAACTTCCTTCCTTCCTTCCTTCCTTCCTTCCTTCCTTCCTTCCTTCCTTCCTTCCTTCCTCCCTCCCTCCCTCCCTCCCTCCCTTCCTTCCTTCCGTCATAGTATTAGGAGCTGCTGTGGAGGCTTCTGGGAAGTGGGAGGGATTCATCAAGTCTCATCCAGCTGTGATCCCTGTGAGCTACAATAATGACTAGCATGGTAAGATACACCCATGGATATAATATTGGCAGAAATGTTAAGGAGGAAACCAACCATTTTCTGGTTGGATTGAAGAGCCATTCCACAGGAAGAAACACACCTGGGACTGTAAATCTGGCTAAGAACCCATCGTGGGAAGCTCACAGGCCCAAGGGGTGAACCCACTGCTATTATTTTGCTAAACTGACATAGCATCAAACCAGTCTCTGAATATACACTCTCTTATAGATGAGTTTGGCTTTCAGACCTCATGAGAGACGTTTCTTTGTGCAGTGGATTGCGGCTAATGACAAAACTTACAGCTGGTTAAGTTGTAAGCGCAGGGAATAAATGCCTGTGGGGTGCTCTGCCGCAATGAGACATCTATATCGTCCGCCCACCTACCTAAGCTCAGGAACTATTGTAGAAGGAAGAGTGGAAAAATTATAAGAGTCAGAGGGTGGGGGTAGATGGACTTCAAAGGAACAGTGCCCCTGGGACAGGACAGATACACTCATGAACTGATAGCACCTATGCCCGACTGAACAAGACCAGAACAAGGTCAAGCCAATCACTTTCCAGCATGGATCAGGGTAGGGGCTCACCTGACCCCATCCTTCACAGAGGAGTTATTGATACATGATGATTTTTTTTAGGAGCGATAGAGTCAATTTTCTTTAAGGATGTGGCTCATGGTAGGTTGACCATGTTCTAGTAGATTGACCCCAATGGCAAGCATTTGGGAAGCACAGATTGGACACTGTAAGTTATTAAAAAAAAAAAAAAGTCATGCAATTGGGAGCAGGTAGGGAGGTAAGGAGTGGCTCTGGGAGGAGTTAGGGGGAGGAGTGGAGGTAATTATGATCGAAATACATTGTTGTATGCATGTTTGAAATTCTCAAAGACATAATTTAAATCATATATATTAAAAATAAATATTTTCTGCAGGAAAACGATATGGTGAAGAGGTCACTCACTACTTTCCCATGAAGATAAATTTCCAAGCTATAATTTCCCAGGTGGTTAAAGCCACATAGGGGGTTCCCCTCTAACACCAAGTGAGGACAAGATGAACAGCTCTCGGGTGTAGGACAGGAAGACAGGTGTATGCCTCTGTCTGTCCTCACCCTACCACAATGACATTTGGAACAGGGGCTGGTCCTTTGCCTTTAGTTTCAGGGCAGGAGAGCAATTCAGGAAAGATATGTCAGCACTTTGCAGGCCTGGCTTTGATGGAAATGTGGACCAAGCAGTACCGATGTGAGGGCCTCCCTCCTTGATCTGTTCTAGAGCTGCCACGAAACCATCTTCCCTTTCTCCCAGGAAAGCCAGTCACCCAGACCAAGTAAAGTTGGAGCTATTTCTGGCCTGTCTGGCATTGCACGGAGAAAATCTGCCCAAGAGAAGCTAAGTTAGAGCAAGACAGAGACAGGGAGACCAAACTCATCCACGTTGCCCAAGGACATGTCTGGTTCTAGGCACTAAAGTCACAAGCCCTGCCCTACCCCACCCCCACTACTAGGATTTGGACAAATAGGGATGGCTGGTCTCCTCTGGATAGAGGGCTTTGTAAGGAAGACATCGAACACTTTGTTTCACCCTCGATTTGGAGGCCAGATCCCTGGGATTTGTTTAAGCTACTTCGAGCTGAGTGCCTGTCACTGGCAACCGAAAATGTGAGTGCACTTTCCCAAAGAATGTGTCACAGTTAAAAATGGCAAAATAAATCAAAGGAGGAAATAAGTTATTTTTAGAATTTAAAATGCGAGGAGGAAATGGGATCATGTGGTCTCCTCTAAGGTGGAGACCATTTTGCTTGACAAAGAAGCACTGAAAATAAATACATATACAAACGGGCAGAAAACGGAAAAGAAGCAAATGAAAACATTGTTAGGGACGGAAACAATCCTGGCAGAGAAAGGTCAGCTTGCTCATGAGCAAGGACTCCCAAGAACAAACAAGGCTGTCGTGGGGGGCGGGAAGGGGGACAGAAGGTCAGAAGGACAGAAGCCAAAGCAACTTCACCTTTTCTTTAGAATCGGGCCTGCCCTAAAGGGAGAAAAGATAACTTAGCTATCCCAGCTGGCTGTGGAAAAGCTAGACCAGCCAACACTTCCCTAGATGGGGATCCATTTCACACACCCCCTTCCAAATACAACAAAATGCCATACAACACTACATGGCCACACAGAGCTACGCGGCTTCGAGAGCAGCCTGCAGCTCCTCACAACATGTCTTGGGCAGGCAAACAAAAATATGTCAGAACAAGAAGAGCTAGGGAAAAAAAGAGTCCTTTTTTCAAGGTGGCTTCCAGCAGTGAGAACGGGGCAAGAGCTGGGTGTCAAGGCAGTCGGTGCCTCAGCGCCTGAGGCTGCCAAGGGTCGGAGTAACCTGGGGTCCCACTGGGCCTTCTCTGAGAATGCTGCTCAGAGAGCCACTTCAGAAGGACAGGCATGCTCCCTGGCTTTCTGGAGGCCTGAGACTGGGGCTCCCTTGGACCTCTTTGTGATCTTCCCAGTTACCTGGCCTTTTCTCTCTCTCTCTCTCTCCCTTCCTCCCAATAATCTTCTCCTCCCTCAGCTCTTTCACCTCCTCCTCCACCCACTTCTTCCCAGCCCCCACCTGCCTCAGGAGCCTCTCCTCTGCTTTTTCTTCTTCTCCCCCTTTCAGACCCTTCCATTCTCTTCTGCCCCTCCTTTCCATCGCCCTCCCTCTTCTCTTCCCTCGTTCTCCCTTTCCCCCTCCTCCTCTTCTGTTCCTCTCTCCATCCCTCACCTCCTATCCCCCTTCTTCCTCCTCCCCCCCTCCATCCTTTTCTCAAGGCCTTGCTTGCCAGGCAAGGATCCCACCACCAAGCTACAGTCCCAGCTCTCTTACCTTAATGTAACACTGCAATTTTATCCCCCGTTCTTTCACTTTTCTCATTCTGACTCATTCTGTTCTTCCCTGCCTTAGACCATTTTTTTCTTCACGTCTTTGAGAGAGTTGGAAAGAACGCATCATCACCCTGGGATGTTCTCGCTGTCTTCAGAGAGATTATTCTGGTACTTGTGGTTTCCTTTTCTCATCCTTCTTTTGTACAGGAATGAATCTACATATTTCATTTTTTATATAACCCCAAGTTACTCAAATTTTTAAGAGGGTAAGTTCACAGACTATAGATAACTTCCAGTCACACTTTTTTTTTTTTGGTTTTGTTTTGACTTTTTCTTTTGCTTTTCTGGGCTAGGGATGGACCCCAGGGCATGACACAGGCTAGACAAGTGTCATACCACTAAGCCACATCCCCACCTAGACGCCACTTCTACCTGTCATAACAAAAACTGAGAAACAAGCCATTCTCCCCATAGAAAGACAACTCAAGAAGAAAGGAAGCAAGAGCCGTGTGATGTCACGTGACACGGGCTGCCTCTGAGAGTAGCCTTTCTTCTCAGCCTCTTAAATGATTCATGCTTCGTCTTCTGACGCCATATCAGATACAGCTCCGCCTCTCGCTCATGTTTCTTGTGGGAACGTTTTGGGGAAGTGAATCCATTTGGGCAGCCTCTTCCTAACACTACTGCTTACACTCTGAAGTCTTCAGGAGAGAAGCGGGTGATGGCTCCGAAGGAAGAAATAACATTGTTTGTACATGCACGTCAAGGGCTGGCACTGGACAGCCCTTCTCTTCGGAAGGTGACAATGCTGAACGCGGAGTTTAATGTGATTAAAAGCTACCTGAGAATAGAGAATCGCACACACACCCCAAACTGTAAACCACCAAGATGGCTCCACAGTCAAATGCCAGAGCTGGCCAAGCACGATTCGACTTTTACATTGGTTTGAAGACTGGGGAGTACTTTTAGCAGTGTGTGATCGAATTCTCTAGTAATTTGGGAATGCTACACCTAACAAACAGGATTCCCTTTCTCTGTAAATCACACCGCTCCCAACTGTCCAAGAAAGAAAGAAGGCAGAACCCTAGGAAGTGACCTATTATCCTGAAGTGTGTCTCATGCAGAGTTGGGGTGGACAGGCCACTGGCATGGGCTGCCCTGGCGTCCTCCACGGGGAGCTGCTCAGCTGAGGAGCTGTCTCCCTCAGCTCCTGCAGAGAACAAAGCACTGTCCATGAAGCTAACAGGCAGTGTGAGCCCCTAGGCTCCAAGCTCTGCCACCCAGATTACTCCAGGTGCTGTATTCCGGGCACTATGTCTTTTGCAGGGACAAGTGGACTCTTTCTGGCTGAACCTCGTGTTTGGTAGCTGGAGATGGGTGGACTTGCACACTTTATCCACGGTTCCACTTTGCTGTGAGAAGGTAGAAGCTAGCAAGCCACACCACAGACCTCCAGCCACAAAGGTTTTCTCTCCTGGACTAAATTAGTTAGTCTATTTTGAAAATGGTGTAGCACTATTAATTAAAACCCAGAGACTGATATAGAGATTCAACCTGAAGATCAGAAAAGCAAGTCAGTCAGTCACTGGCTCTTACCTCTACCTCAGTCCGAAATGGCGACCCTGCCTCCAGGAATCCTCAGAATGAGACTGTGTGTGAGAGCTATCTCCTCCCATTTTATATTCCTCTCTAGTGCTGGGATTAAAGAGCCACTACTGCCCAGTTTCTATGGCAAACTGGAATGGCTACTGGGATTAAAGGTGTGTGACACCACTGCCTGGTCTATAAAGCTAACCAGGGGGGCTGTTTTACTCTCTGATCTTCTGGCAAGCTTTATGTAATAAAATAAAAATGAAATATCACTATTTGATATTTGATCACTCCACTAAGATGGAGTCTTGTTACGATGCCCAGATTAGACTCAAATTTCTAGGTTCAAGGGAGTCTCTTCCTCTTCTGGCATCCACACACTAGGATAGCAAATAGATGTCACCTTCCTGGTGACACTGGTCATTCTTTACCTCTCCTTTTGTCTACTGACTGGCAGGAAAGAGGAAGGAGGCTGAGGGAGAAAGGAGGTTCTTCTGTTCTCAATTTTTTTGGGGGAGGGATACTGATTTGGCATGGGTCAAACTGTTCACCCCTTGCTGAAATAGAGATATTTCACAAAAAATCAAAACTCAATCTCATAGCTGCCTCCCTCTGTCCCTCCCTCCCTCTGTCTCTCCATCCCTCCATCCCTGGTTTCTGAGGCAGGACCCTGATGTCTGAGCTGGCTGTCTTTGAACCCATATCCTTCTGGTCCTCTCCTGAGCGCTGAGGGTACAGGTACGTACGTGCCAGGCCTAGCCATCTCTCTCTCTATTTTACAAAAAGTGACAAGCCCCTACTTTGTCAGAGTCACACAATGACCTTATCTCACTCAGTCCCGTACCCAGAGTGCACATGACCAGACTCCAATTCTCATGAATTTTAGGAGAATACTGGAAATAGAAAAGGGATAAATATTTAAATATGGAAATCAGCTTCTAAGTGGTTAATGTCCCCCAAATGACATGCCAATAACGGAAACGACAGAGCAAGGGTGAAAAGATGACAGGGCGCGCTGAACCCAAGCTAGGTGGCTCTGGCAGTCACCCTGGGATTCAGAGACCACACCCCCTGGCATTTTCCAGAACGCGGGTATGTTTATTACCCAGCCAGCCTGGCCCTGCTGCCCAGAGAGCTTACCAGCATTCCCAACTTGGCACTCCCCCAATGGCAGAACAATGATTGCTTTTCTCTCCCCGGCTAGTGCTGTCTAGTCCATTAGCAATCCGTTTGCCTTTCCCACTGAGTCCAGGGCGTGCTGCTGCCTTCTGGAGAAATGCTACCATGTTTTATATACATTTCCAGGATCATGATTCAGGGGTAGTGGGACGGCTCAGCAGATTAAGGCACCTGCTGCCAGGACTGACTAAAGTTTGAGCCCCAGAACCCTCATGGAGGAAGGAGGAAGCCATCCTCATTATCGAACTTAGGGGGGTCACAGTACGTACCCTAAGAAGTCAGAGATCTAGTGATACCCTGTATCCTCTCTTCCCACTGTGGCTGCAGTAGATAAATCTCTTTTTGCCTTTTACTGTTAATGTGGCTGTGCTAGTTAGCTTACTGAGGACAAGTCATCAAACTTGGTTTCTTGGGCTATAGAATATGGCCCTCTGACAGCTGCATCTGTGCCGTGACGTACTCTGCCACCGACACACACAAAATAAATAAAACTGTAATAGAAATAACTTATCTTGTCCATTATCAAAGGCAAAAACATTTTGCTGAGAAAGAAGGAGCTGTGTCTTGGGATCTCATCATTATTTGTATGAAGTGAAATGTAAGGTTTTCTTTTTTTAAAATAAAATTTATTTCTTAAATCACCTGTATGTAAGCGTGTCTGTGGTGCAAGTACCTGCATGTGAGTGCAGGTGGCTGTGGAGGCCAGAGCCAGATCTCTGGAGCCAGAGTTACGGATGATTGTGGGACATCCTATGTGGGTGCTGGGAATGAACTGAACTCTGGTTCTCTGGATGAGCAAGCAGTATGTGCTCTCAAGGGCTAAGTCATCTCTCCAGCCCCGTACTTCTATACATCCAAATATCTCGCAGCCTTCTGCATCTTCCACAGTCTGCTAGGGCCCCATACATAGCAAAGCCCCATGTTTCCCCATTTGTTTACGCATCCCCTGCTTACTAACACTTTTTCATCTAACACAAACTTACTGAACGTTTACCATGGGATCTAATCATTGGGGATATAGCAATCAAACAGAGACAGAAAATGACCTCAACTTCATGGAGCTCCCCTATTGGAAAGACCAGGAGCAAATTCAGGCAGATCACTATCCATGATCATTATACATAGTGATCCCTTAAAGGGAAAATTGGGCAGTGTGCTGGCACATGGCTGTGCGTGGAGAAAGGGGACATAGTTGACCAGAGTAGCCCTCGGAGAGTTGTAGTCTGGCGGGTGAGAAAGAAGCTGTGTGGTTCTAGGGGAAGGGAGGAGGGCGGCTCAGGCAAAGATCTTGGGCTAAGAGAAAGTCTGATGAATCTGTGGAGAAGAAGAACTTCTAGTACAAACTAAACATAGTGCTAAGAGATGACTGGCAGACGTAAGCTGCCAGCGTCACACAGGAAGGTGTTGATTGGGAATGATCCCACAGAGAGCACCATGGGCACTCCTAAATGACTAGGGCGAGGGCTCTACACTGCAGTCTGCATCTCTAATTCCTCTTTCTTCCTTTTTCCTCCTTCCTTCCTTCTTTCCTTCCTTCCTTTTTTTCTTTCTTTTTTCTTTCTTGTCTTTCTGTCTTTCTCCCCCCCATTTTTTTTTAAAGAGGCAGATACTTCAAAAGTCCTTTAAACACAGTCACCCCTCAGCATCCCTAGGGGATTGGTTCCAGGGCTCCTTGGGGTGATGAAAGCCTGTGGATATAAGTCCTTTACATCAAATGGTGCCACATTTTCATATGACCTATGCACACACAACCTCCTGTATATTGATTGGCATGCTCTCCGCATGACTTGTAACCCCTAACTCAGTGGAAATGCCATATGGTCATTGTTAAATTGCATTGTTTAAGGACTCATAAAAAGGAAGTTTACATGAACTCAACACAGACACATTCTTTTTTTTTTTCCCCATGAAGATTTTCCATCCAAAATAGTTTGACCCCTGAAATGCAGCCTAAGATGACCTGCAGGCATTCCTATGCATGCAACACGGACTCTCACATACCTGGAATCCTATTGAGCGTCACCCAGAAATGCTCATCGGGACTGAAAGTGTCTTTGGACCAATGGAGCAAATCAACTGCCCGGGGGTCATGGAGAACAAAGTTGGCAAACTCTCTTGATAGAGCAACGTAGGCAGAGCCAAAGTAAATGGTGAGGTTGTGGGGAGGTGGAGGCTTCAGTGCAGTGGTTCTGATCACATAGGAAAGCTCTTTGCTCAGGTGTTCCCGGTGGACATACTTGGTCCTTCCTATGGCATGTGCTGGAGGCAGCACCCCTGGGGTGAGATTCTGCCCCTTAAGCCCTTTCAGGTACTGAACTATTTCCTTGTTGGTTTTTAAGGGGAAGTCCTGCCCACAGGTGTTGATGGCATATTTCCAGGGGACCTCAGAGGTGGACAGATCTTTGATGCAGTTCAGGTCTGCCTGGAGCCGGGATATTCCACCATAGACCACGGGCTCCATCTTAGAAGCCATAAAGGCGTTGGGGAAACAACTCACCAACTGTTCCACCGCACCTTTGAATTCAGGGGTTGCCTTTTCGTCCACATGAATACAGTAGATATTTTGAGGCATGAAGACAGCCCTGAAGAGCCTTGCAAAGGTGTCAAAATTGTGATGAATGACCATGACATAGGCCAAAGGAAACTCGACTTCTTCCTGAGATAAAGGGGCTGTGATATAGTGGCTTTGGGTCACATAGTCGGTGCAAGAAGGCTTCTCATGGATCATTAGTTTGTTTCTCCACGGGAAAGGGGTTTTCCCGTTGATAAAGGATGTGCACACCTGAGACAGCATCACGGAGTCCGAGACGTTCAGCTTCTGGTAGCTTTGATGTCCCCCAAAACTTAGCACGTACAGCACAATAAAAACGATGACAGTAGTCACAGAGACTACGAAGAGGTAACGCAGGGAGGGAGGCATGCCTTCGAGAGGGGCGAGATGTCAGAGCTCCCGTCAAGCTCCGCCAATCCCTTCCCAGACTTACTTTTTCCTGGGAGCTCTCGCTGTGGTACATGCTCCAGTCACTGTGAATTCCTGCCGTTTCATCTTCCCGAGCTCAGCGGCTGGCTCTCGCCTCAAGCTGATATTAGAATCTGATCCCGCCTCTCTCAAACCTCCTTTGTCTAAAATCCAGCAGCAGGTTGCCGGAGCCCAGCCTTTTCCTCCTCTTCCTTGGGCCTCCCCGTTTGCATCTGCAGGCTGTTTTACTGGCGCTGCTACCTCTTTTTCAATTCCATTTCCTCAGGGGGTTTCTCCTAGTCCTTCCTCCTCCTGTTACAATCATCACAGCAAAAGCCAAAGTTGAAGGGATGAGCCAGGCTAGGCGTGCGGCTTCCTGCCCTCTACTGCCTCTCTCGCCTGCTCCGTTGCCTACTCTCCGGGGTGTGCCAGCTTAACAACCCAGGGGATCTAATACAGCCACCGTTCTGTGAGCTGCAGTTTCGGGAGAGTCCGCTCAAATAACACAATCTGAAATAAAAGCACACCTCCTCCAACCCCGCTCCATTGTAATGTTTTCTAGCCCCACCCCACCAGTTTCCAAAACAAGAGCTCCCAGGGGGAGGAGTTCCGGTCCTAGGGGATTTGACAGGGCAGAGGTGGGGGGGGGGAGACTTTGACATGAACCCCTCTCCTTTTACTCAGGCATCTGCTCTGGTGTTACAGAATGTTGGGGTCTAGTGAGCAGGTGGTAAGCTATACCCTCTCATTTGGATGAAACCTGAAGGCTTCGAAGAACGGGAGCTCCTGGCTAAAAACAATGTTACGGATTTGCATCTAAACAGCGTTAAGGGCTTAACGATCTCCATTCTTGGACTTTATATTAAACAAAACAAGGTCTCAAGCAAGCCAGACTGGCCTGGGACTCACTAGGTAGCAGAGGCTAGCTTCGAACTCCTGATCCTCCTGACTCTAGCTCCCAAGTGCTGGCTTTCACCCATACCCAACTTCGCCCGACACACTTTAGAGGCAGTTTTAAGCATCCTCTAGGCTGCCGACTGCCTTTCCATTTTCCTTCTCTATGTGTCTGCACTTCACAAGTTGGGAGTCTGCCCTGTGCATTGACTCCCAGTGGAAAATGAGCTTCTGTGCCAGCCTGTGAAGAAAGAGAGCCCTTCAGTTCTCAGTGTCCCTCTGCAGAGTCTCCTGGTAGACCAGACCAGCCAGTGGATCCCTTCCTACAAGGACTTGAGATTCAAAGCACCCAGACTCCAGCCCAATGGCGTGCCCTGTCCTGAGATGGAGTTTCACTCTTCCAGCTTTCATTATTTACATGTTTTGTTTTTCTGCTTGCAGATTATTTTTCTTCCCCCTTACTGCCCTCTTTCTGCATCTGCCTCAAACAAATGTTCTAAGGAGCCCTCCCCTGGGTCTTTAGGTCAGCAGCAAAAGAAAATGCAGCCTTTTCAGAAAGCAGCTCCTATTTCTTCCAGTGTCTTCTCTGGTCCGTGGCAAAGGACAGTTCAAGCTCCAGCTTCATCCCCTTTCCCAAAATAACCCTGTTAAATATTAGGTTATTTCGTCTGCTGTGTCTAAACAGCAGAGTGTAATTTTGGCATCAGTAATTTCGTTTTGGTGAAGCCTTGTGGCTTAGAATGAATACTGAAACCGCTGCAGCCTGACAAAGTATACAGATACATAACTAGGGTAAGTAAATCTGTTCTCATTACCCTCTCCAACTGGCCAATAACATGGAAGTTCAGATTTACACAGACTGAAGAGATAAACATTAATGGCATTACTATATAAAGAAGTACAGATACTGACCAAAATAAGAAGTCTCATAATGCTTCTGAATCTAATCCAGTACCACATCAGTGGGGCTGTTCATATATTTAAAAATACAGCTGTTGTTCCTCTTTTGTCTTCTCCTGGACCAATTCCCCGTTCTTGGATCCTGAACTAAAAGACCTTGTAGGAGAATGTTTGACAAACCTGGTTATTGTATTAGAGGGTGCTGGTTGCCTGTTTCTTTTCCTTCTGAACAGGCTGCAGTCAGTATGTTTATCCAGAATGGACACTGTGAGCTTTTGGCTGTTGAGCAGGGAAGTCTCAGCCTTCCTACCTACCTTTTCCTAGAGTCAAGAACAAAGTTGATACCCGCAGGCTTAGCAACCATGCCCTTGGTCCTCTCTTTGAGAGCAATTACTCCTGAACTAGTCAATTAATCAGGCTAGACGTGCCTGCCCTTCCCTGGGGCCACCTTAAAGACATTCTCTCTGTTTCAGACAGAACCCTTTATGTGGGGAACACTATCCAACAAGTCTTTTTGAGGACTGGGTATGGAGCTCAGTGGTACAGCATCTGTCCAGTACTTATAAGGCCCTGGGTTCAATTCCTAGTACAACAAAGAGAGTGCACATGCACACACACACACAGAGAGAGAGAGACAGAGAGAGAGAGAAAGAGAGAGAGAGAGAGAGAGAGAGAGAGAGAGAGAGAGAGAGAGAGAGACTAAGCTATATAGAACACGTCTCCAAAATACAGACANAGAGAAAGAGAGAGAGAGAGAGAGAGAGAGAGAGAGAGAGAGAGAGAGAGAGAGACTAAGCTATATAGAACACGTCTCCAAAATACAGACAATATTGTTTATCTGAAACAAAAGAAGACTTGGAACCTACTAGAGTCCTGTTATCCCAGCACTTTAGAGATTAAAGCAGGAAGGATAACAAGTTCAAGGTCAGGCTGGGCAATTTAATGAGACCCTATCTTGAAATAGAAATGAAAAGTTTTAAAAAGAGAAATGAGCATAGAATGAAATGAAGTTTTGAAATTTTAAACTGGGGCTGGAGACCCAGCTCAATGGGATCAGTTTAGTTTGCACGAAGCCCTTGGTTCAACCCCCCCCCCCCCCGCACTGCAAAAAAAGATGGGAAAGAAATGAAAAGCAATCAAAGGGGAATGAGGATGCCTGTCCTTTGGACACTCAGCACCTCTGACCTTCCCTTAAAGAGGGTCAAGATTGAGTTCACCTGACCCTGCAAAACCCAGAGCCTACCGCTCAGAAAATTGCTGCTTGCCCCACCCAATCAACTGTAAGGGAGGAAAGACCGGGGTGTTATGCAAAAGCAAAACAAACAGTTTGGGCTTAATCCTGTTGCCCAGAAAGACACAAAGGATCAAGTGCAGGAACACCTCCAGGCAAGCTGGGGCAACCAGTGGAAGATTTCAGGCTTTCCCGCACCTTCCCTCTGCTGAGCTGCTTCTGACGCAGGCTTCATTGTGCTTTCATAATTGTTCTGGGACTTGTTTTTCATCCCCAATTAATCATTATTCTTTACTCAGGGAAGAGCTAGAGAAGGCGCAGGTTCCTACAGAAACACCAGATTATAAACTTAAATAATAGCAAAAAGGGGCACAGGAAGCGTGGCTGGGGGAGACCTGGCTGAACATTGAATGCAGTTGCTTTGAGGGGGTCGAGTTATCCAGGCAGAAAGGGCTCACAAAACGAGGTGAACTTGAATCAGGTCCTGGGTTTCTCTTTGGAAGGACGTGTTTCGGTGCTTTGCTTTGAGGTTTGGTTTGATTTTGTGGCAGGGCCATTAGGAGGAGCCCAGTCCAGCCTAGAACCCTAGATGCTCCTGCATTAGCCTCCCTGAGTGCTGGAATGACAGGCGCGTGCCACCATGCTTGGCTCTGCAGCTGACTTTGTTATGGAAGGAAAACAATGACTCAGGGATTCCTTCTTCACTAAAAATGTAGGGATTGGGTTTTCACTTTGAAGCTGAGAAAGTAGAGGACTCTGACATCCCCAATTGCTCTGTCTAATCAATTAGGTAACTCCATCCCAGGCTGACTGATGGTTTAGAAAAGATGCTTTTGGTTTATGTTTCAATTGTGATGATCATGGCTCTAAAGAGAAGGAAGAAAACCTCTCCAAAGCCCATCTTTAACCAAAACAATTCTCCCACAAATCAGACATCTTCCAACGAGGTCCTCTAGGGAAAACCATCCTCCTGGGGCCAATCAGTTTTGCTTTCTATCCCTTTTATCTAATTAGCAACAGAACAAGTTGTTATCGCTCATCTGAGGAACCCAAAGCATTATTTTATTTTAAATTCTTGTCAAAGTGTGGGTGGGGGCAGAGCTAACATACAGAACTTCAAAGGCCCCAGTGGTCACCAGTCCATGGCATCACGCATGAGCTAGAGGGAGCTGAACCTAATGTTGCTGAGGCAAAAGTCAACCGCAAAGACCTTCTGACTGCAAGATGATTTGAAGCAAACCATTTTGCAAAACTGTAAACAGTTTACAGTGCATCCGGATGAACTCATGTTAAGGGGCATGCAGTGACAGTTGTTGCATTTAGCAATCAGAAATAACACCATTTTGGCTTTGGGGCCTTAGAGAATGACAGGGTCTCGGTGTGTAGTCCAGGCTGGCTGACCTGGAGCTCACTCAGTCCCGGTGCAAGGCTTGGTAATATTTCCTGAACGATATTTCAAGACATCACTTTCATTTGCTTGCAGAGATTAATTGTTTAACCCTGGGAAGGTAGCAACTTCTTAACTATGTTACTAAAACAAGTGTTCTGCCAAACTGGGTTTGTCTGTAGCTGTGGGGTGAGAACAGAACGAATCAGTGGCTTGCCAAAATTTGTTCCCATTACCTGGAATTGGGGTGGGGGTGCAAAAATGCAAGGATCAGGATTCTCTGGTACCAGGGGAGTCAGATGACCTGGATTTCAGTCCTAGATAACAATGGTAGTTCAGATCTCTGGAGCATAGTTTGAGAACCCATGGACCACGGTCCAAAACTCCTTGATTCCCTCCCTTCCTCCATGGTCCCACCAGACTTCCTTCACTGAGTAATGTGCTCTAAGGAAAAAAAATCTTTTGTGATTAAAAATTTTTTGTGAGAAAAAAATCATCATGAACTAAGATGACAGATAACCTAATCCTCGCAACACAATTTATCATGGAAAATGAATGGGCGGGGTGGTTGTTCCAGAGCATCAGTAATGTAAAAGATTATATATTCTATAGGGCACCCTTTGTTCCCTACCAGAATACCAAAATCTGGGATGCCCAAGTCACTTATGGAAAAAGACAATGTTTGCATATACCCTATGTATATCCTTGTGTATATTTTAAGACCACCATTAGATGACTTCAAATATCTAACACAATGTAATTGTCATATATGAAGTTGTCATGCTTTATTATGTAGGGAATAATGATAAGAAAAATGTCTGTATGTGCATAGTACAGGTGCAATCCACCCCCCCCCCAGGTGCAATTGTTTTTAAGACAAGAGCTCATATAGCTCCTTGCTGGTCTTGAACTCACTACGTAGCTGAGGTTGACCTTGAACCCCTAGTCTTCTTGCCTCAACCTCCCAAATACTAGGATTACAGGTGCGTGCACACCACCACACGAACTACCGGATACAATATTCTCTTGAGAGAATATTTCCTATCTGAGGTTTGTTGAATCCATGGACTCAGAGCCATGGTATGACAGGCCAAACTACACAAAGAATGTGAGAAGCTGAGCACGTAGACGTGTGGCCACTGCCACTGAAATGAGAGAACCCTTGTTACCAGCCACTCATCCCCCTGATGCGTCTCCGATTACGATGCACAGTGGCTACCCTTGTGTGTGATCCATCCTTCACAAGCCCTGGGAAGGAGAACTCAATGAGCAGGACTAGAGGAATTAGGGTGAAACCCAAAAACGGCTGGTGTGGAGTTCAGTTTAGAGCGCACTTGTAGGGTACACAGGAAGTCCTGAGTTCCACCCCCAGCTCCACATAAGCCAAGTACTGGTAATCCATTCCTCTAATCCTAGCACTCAGACAATGGAGGCAGAAGGATCTGAAGTTCAAAGCTGTCCTGCAGGCTAGCCTGAGAGACAGTGCTTACCACACAAGTGTGAGGACAGGAGTTCAGCTCCCTGGCACCAGCATACAAAAGCCTGGTGGGCATGGCAGCCTGCCTTTGATGCCAGAGTAGGGTAAACTGGCTGCATCTGAGAGCTGCATGTTCAGAGAGACCCTGGCTCAGCAAATAAAGTGGAGAGCCTTTAGTGTTGGCCGCTGGCCTGTGCATGTACCCACACACATGTGAACACGCATACACAAGCTTGAACACCACATACACAGAGAGAGTGGGGGGGAACGGGAATGCCAACATTAATGAAGACATGAGACACCGAGAACCTGCTGGGGAAGGGAAGGAAGGGTACTTAGTACCTCTTAGAAAAGCTGACAGTAACCCTGCAGTCATCTCTGCCCCACCCCCCCCCCATGCCAGGAACTCATTCAGGAGAAAGATACTTATTTATCAAATGACATATAATTCAGTCATTTATACAAACTTGTGACTCATACTTGACCTAAAATAAAACAATCAAACGTCTGTTAACAGCTACTTCACAGAGCATTGCCCAACCCCAGCACTGTTGATACCCTGGGCTGAAATGCCTCTTAAGGGCCTCTGTGTGCAACATAGGATGCCTAGGAGCAATCTTGTCCTCCTTCCTCTAGATTCCAGTAGCATACTCTGCCTCAGCCTCCAGCTGTGACCACCACAAAGGTCTCCAGGCCCTGTTCTTTCTCTGTATTTGGTAATGAGAAATCTTGAATAAAACTCAACTGCCTGGGGGGCTGGAGAAATGGCTCAGTGGTTAAGAGCACTGACTGTTCTTCCAAAGGTCCTGAGTTCAATTCCCAGCAACCACATGGTGGCTCACAACCATCCGTAAGGAGATCTGGTGCCCTCTTCTGGCCTGCAGGCACACATGCAAACAGAATACTGACAATACTGTATACATAATAAATAAATAAATACTTAAAAAAAAATTCAACTGCCTGCCATAAGAAAAATCAAATCTCCCGAACACAATGTTAAGGCAAAAGTGCCTGCCATGTTGTATATCTCTATTTCTATAAGGACACAAATAGGTGATTGTCGATTAAACATGAATGTTTCCACTGGAGTGCGGCTCACAGGTGTGTGCGGTATTATGAGAGCATCATACTGAACACATGTGCATGTATCAGGCAGGAATGAATGAGTGAGTGACCCGGTTCTGAAACAGACAGAACTGAAGAGCATCGACCCCTCCCCCCCACAGGTCCACAAGTAGCTCAGAGCAGGACGATAGCCTGACACCTCTACTGTTCCTGAGTCACCGCGGATTCCCTGAATACCAGAAACGGACACCTCCATGCCAGATGAGGGCAACTGTCCCCCATGATAAGGCTGCACCCTGGAGCGGAAGGAACCTTCTCTTGAGAATCAGAATGATGTCCTCAGCTGATGACAGCCACGGTGATAAAGACTTCTTCAGGCCACCTTACAGAACCAGAGAAGGGAGCGCTATCAGCCTGACCCCCCCCCCCCAGACTGGGAGGGCAGAGTTAGCATACCTGGGGCCCTCTGTCTATTAAAAGATATTTTAAGATATGTCTTAAGCACAAAAGTTAAGAGAGAGATGGTCAAGGAGAGAATAAAAGTTCTACCTGTGGTGTGGGCTTCACGGTGGGGAGTCTGAATTAGGTTTCTTTATGATAGGATTTGGGTGGCTGCCAAGTTACTTGGCTAAAAGTTGCTAAAAAGCAACACACACACACACACACTTTACAATTGCTCAGAGATGTAGTTTACAGCAATGGTAAAAGTTCAGGAATTTTTCTTGTGCAAACAAAGCTGTCAGGTGGATTTATGAGGGTAGGGTTTAGGTTGCAGAATGAGACAGGAGTACTGGAAAATTGAGATGATGTACCAGCCTGGCACTGGTACATAAGTCCGGGTTAGCTATTACCCTTGACACCAAAAGGTGTCTTTTGGAAGACACAGCCATCTTTGTGGGCAACTTTGGCCTGAAGATTCCCGACTCCGTGAGCAGGTCAGGCACACCTTCTGTCTCATGCTTTCCTTCTCAGGTCCCCACAGATGTCCCTGTCCCTCTGTCCTTTGGAATCTGACCACCTGGTGTGTGCTAAAGAGCCCCCAGACAACACCCAACTGTCCTTGTGGCTTCAGGTCAGTCTGGTCCCCAGCACTGGTGCAGCCTCCTAGAGATGTCATCTGTTCACCCATCTGTCTGTCTACCTGGACCTGGTCCCCGGGGCTGGCTGATATGACCCCCATGGTCCTGAACCTCACCTCTGCAGCTCAACTCAACCTTGAGGCATGGCTGGGCTCGCGAGTCAGCAGCTCAGCTCTGCTCACCTCTAGCGGCTCTCCACACTGGGGTCATAAACATATTGTCTAACCCCGTGCTTGAGTTCCTTCTGAGTCTGAATTAGCTGCCTCTGCTTCCAGGAAGGCTCTCACTGCTATGGAATAATCCGTTTGTACACTGTGAAGATTTGTCACTCAGATTGCTTTCATAAAAAGCTGCTTGGCCAGTAGCCAGGCAGGAATTAGAGGCAGAGCAACCAAACTAGGAGAACGATGGGAAGAAGAAGGGCAGAATCAGAGGAAGCAAGATGTATAGAAAACGAGGTAACAAACCAAGAGCCGCATGGCAAAGCATAGATGAGAAATCTGGGTTAATTTAAATGTAAGAGTTAGCTAGTAATAAGCCCGAGCTATCGGCTGAGCATTCACAATTAATATCAAGTCTCCATGTCAATTATTTGGGAAGCAGTTGCCAGTTATTTGGGAGCAGGCAATTGGAACAGGAAAACCCCATCTATACCATATGGAATGAGTTCCCTTTGGGTCTGAATTAGCTGCCTCTGCTTTCAGAAAGGCTCTCACAACTCCTTAAACGTGACGCTTTAACCTCCTATTCGTTGAGTAATCTATGTATATCCACATATATAAATGTGACTACCGAGTGGTATATAATTGTGATCTGATAATATCAGTCAGTAACTAAGATTACAGACTAAGAACTTGTGTTTGCCAGTGGCCAGTCATCAACTGAAATTCGAATTACCTTGCACATTATAGCCAAAGAAACCGACGTAGCTTGTTATAACAAATTTTGACACTGTGAAAAGACGCATAGGTTTCTTTCCTAATTTCTGGCATAGCATGCCTACATCTCAACAGGAACCAATAAAATAAACTGTAACACTCTTACTTGTTACCTACCCCTCTCCCCCAAAGCCAAGTCAGTTGGGGAAATAGCTCAGTCAGTAAAGAGCTTGTTACGCAAGCAAGAGGACCTATGTTTAAGCTCCCTAATCTATGTGAAAGAAAAAGAAAGCCAAATATGATGGAAAATAGTTGTGATTCCAGCTTAGGGAGGCAGAGATGAGTGGATCCCTGAGCTGGGGATCCCTGGCGAGCCAGCCTAACCTAATCGTTGAGCTCTGACCAGTAAGTGCCGCTGCCCACTGGATGACTGAAACCAGAGGTTGATTTTTGCTGTACACAACAGCACACACACAAACACAAACACACCCACCACACAAACACATATACCACATACACACACACAAACACATCCACCACAATACACATACACAAAGACCAGGCAACAGAACTCACAGAGACCATTTTTAGACCACAAGAACTAAAATAAATAAATTAATTAAAAAAAAAGAAAGAAAGGGCTGGAGAGTTGGCTCAGAGGTTAAGAGCATTGCCTGCTCTTCCAAAGGTCCTGAGTTCAATTCCCAGCAACCACATGGTGGCTCACAACCATCTGCAATGGGGTCTGGTGCCCTCTTCTGGCCTGCAGGCATACACACAGACAGAACATTGTATACATAATAAATAAGTAAATATTTAAAAAAAAAAAAAAAGAAAGAAAGAAATCA
>NW_026067924.1:2243645-2247819 GCF_014885135.2 Alexandromys fortis
AGGCAGCCACAGCAAACAGAAACAGACTTTCCTGGCACCCCCCCCCCCCCCCGCCCATTTGCTATATAACAGCTTCTGAGGAATAATAATAAAATTTGCAGCTTGATCAGAAAGCCTGTCTTGCTGTCATTTCCCGTGTCTCTTGCCCTTCCATTCTTCTCTTCCAGGTTTATCAGGGACCTTCGTTCGTGTCCCGCTGGCCGGGATAGACAGCCCTCTCAGACTCCTGCCGCTAGGCCTGCCTGACCATGAAGGACTGACCACACCTCCTCCAACAGCAAGCCACAATAAACCCGGCCCACCTCAAGTCGCTTTTGTTAGGTGTTCTGTCAGGAAAGCAGGAAAAGCAGTTAACCTGCCATTCTTTCCTCTTTCTGCAGATTGCCCTTCACTACGACCACGTCATCCTGCTTGGCATAGTGACTGCTCAGCTCCGACCCTCGTGTCTCCAGTTACACATCATCCTCCCACGTCTGCTCCCCTGATCTCTTCCCCTAAGCGTGTTTGTTTTTCACCTTATGAAGAGTATGTCTGCGACCCCCTCCCCTGTAAAAGGTATACTGACATACTGTAACAAAATCCCACCAGAATGTTACATCATTTCACCGAGCTGGCTCCACATGGCCCTCTCAGTCCCTACCCTGCTTCTAGGCATCCTACCAGAGGGCCAATCTGTATAAACAATGCCAGCGAGCTCTGGCTCTAGATGGGTGTGCCAGGGAGGAGGCAAAAGGAGAAGAAGGGAATCTTGAGTGTTCCTAGTGCTGGAAAGCAACTTGGTCACCAATCCTTGATCCCTGTTGTCGTACCCATTTGCTTGTCAGTAAAGCCCAGCTCAGTCCGGCTGCCCTTTCCTTCCTTCCTTCCTTCCTTCCTTCCTTCCTTCCTTCCTTCCTTCCTTCCTTCCTCCCTCCCTCCCTCCCTCCCTCCCTTCCTTCCTTCCTTCCTTTCTCTTTCCTCCCTCCCTTTCTATCCCCACTCTCCTCTCCTCACCTCTTCTTTTTCAGACATTTCTTTTCTATTTGAGTCAGCTGGTCACTATGTAGCCCAGGCTGGCCTGGAACTCTCGGAGATCTACTCACCTTAGGTCTTGTATGTTGGGATTAAAGAAGCTGCACAGTTTTGGGGGCTAATGCTGAGTCAGGAAGCCTTCTCCTAAGGGAGTAGCACCTCTGCTAGTGGCCAGCAAACAGAGCCTATCTGAAAAAAAAAATGCGGCTACCAAGAAACTGTGCTTGGCTTCCATTCTTTGTGGGTCTAGAAGCCCTCTATTTTTCTTCTCAATATATATTTTTTAAGATCCTGTGTGGATCCATGCCCCAGAAGGTGGGCATAATTTTGTAAATAGAGACTGCTTGTTCATTTCCTGGCCACTCAGACCTGAATAATCACATAGAAACCACATTAATTACAAGACTTTTTGGTGAAAGGCTTACGCATATTCCTATCTAGCCCTAATATCTTAAACTAACCCCTTTCTATTAATCTGTTCATCGCTAGGAGGCTGTGTCTTATTGGGTAAGGTTCTGGCGTTTCTCTTCTTCGGCAGCTACATGGCATCTCCTTTACTCCACCTACTCTCTGTTTATCTCTTTTCAGATTTCCCTCCTGATTTTGCTCTGCTAAGTCACTGGCCAAAGCAGCTTTATTCATTAACCAATAAAAGTAACACAATAAAAGGACATCCCACATCAAAAGGAGATTAGAATTTTTTTCCTCCGCAGCCCTGACTGTTCTGGAATTTTCTCTGTAGACCAGGCTTGGCTCAGACTCTACTTTCCTCTGCCTCCTGAGTACTGGGATTAAAGGCACATGCCACCACCACCCCTAGTGGCCCTAGAAGGAGGTTAGAATTGCAACCTCGGTAGGAAGCTGGTTTCATTCCTAATAAAGAAACTGGGAAGAAATGCATTGGTGACTATCCAAAGTGATGCAAAAGTGTGTGGAATGTTGTCAACACTCTCCCAGATTTGACAAGCTAAGTAACAGAAGAATCGTTAAAGCAGCAAGAAGTCATAAGAAAGCATAGCTGGGTATTGTGGCACACGTCTGTTATCCACGCATATAACAGGTGCCAGGAACATCAGAAGATTAAGGCCAACCTTAACCACATAGTGAGTTCAAGGCCAGCCCGGGAGCCTGTCTCAAAAAAAAAAAAAAAAAAAAATCAAACCAACTATTAATGCACAGAAAAAAGAAAAATGTTGGTATGAAAGTACTACAGATTGGTGCACCAATGTGGGTTGACTAAATCCACTTTTAAAAAGCCTGAAAAGAAATTCTAGACACACATACACACCAAGAGTTTACTGCAGCTTCTTGCTGTTTGCTGGCAGTGAGCAGGAGCACCAGAGCTCCTTTAAGAGAGGTCCTCCTGATTCAGCAGTAACAACAACAAAAGTACAGTTTTGGAACAACGGCTTCTGGGGCGGTGCTGCTAACACAAACTCTGACTCTTTTGGGAAATCTGGTCAAGGAGCATTTAAATGGGGTTTGTGAGCAGAGTGCTACAACTCGCTTAATGGCAACACAGACCTGCTGTGACCCCACTCAGGATCTGGGGCCCGAGAGAATGGCTCTCAGAGGCAATGAACAGACCTCCAACATATTGGACTGGGCAGAGCCAAAAGGCAAAGTAGCCTTAGTGCTAGTCAGACCTCAGCTTAGCACTTTTAAAAGTACTCCTGGACAGAAAAGGATTTCAGATCCACAATAAGACAGATTCAGACAGCGTCCTTCCCCCTACAACAGAATGCAGTCAAAGGCAGACAGTGAAATGAAAGAAACCAAATGGTAAAAGTCGCAAACACTCCCTAGAATACTAGGACAGGCCTGAGAGCTCCAGGCTAGGGAGCTGGGAGAGGGGACAGACAGACAGAAGAGACTGAAGACAGGCCCTCCTGAAAATAAGGAACAGACCATCTGGTTCCTATAGATCTACAGAAAGGGGCTCTAATTACAGTAGCCACATGCTCTGTTCACATCAAATGACCTGCTTTGCCTTTTTTTTTTCCCTTTAATTTATTTTTGTTTAATTGCCTGGTCAAGCAGAAACTTGGATTCACCCTTAACTATATTACGTTGGACAGTTAATCCCTTTTTCCCTTCTCGCTCCTCCCTTTCCAAGTCGTCCAGGCTGGCATTGAGTTCCGTCTTTCTGCTACTGTCTGTAAAATAGCTGGGATTGCAGATGGTGCCATCATCCAGCATGACCATCTCTTCATGGATCTCACTGAGCAGAAATGCAGCCATTTGACATAGAAGAATGACTAACTTGGGATCTGGGGACCCCAAGCTTGGCAGTAGATCCCCTATCTTCTGTGTGTGAGGTCTTGGGTTCCATTGCAAAATTTTGAAATTATTGAGCATAATGGTACAACATGGATCAGCATCTCCACTCTTGTCATTTGCTAAGGAGACATGACAGCGTGTGTCCCCAAAAGTTATTCACCAATGCCCATAACAGCAGCATTCCTCAGAGATAAAAGCAGGAACAGCACAAGTGTCTGTCAGTAACCCAAGGGATGCACAAAGTCCTGCACCCCTGCCCCCTTGCAGCCCTGCATCCTTAGCAGCCCTGCACCCCTGCATCCTTGTACCTCTGCACTCCTGCAGCCCTGAAGCCCTGCATCCTTACACCCCTGTAGCCATGCATCCTTGCAGCCCTGCACTCCCGCATGAAACAGTGCTGCAAAGCAGATGAGGAGCCAGATACAGATTTAAGCCCCAACAACAACGAACTCAAAACCATGCCTGAGTAAAATCGTTACCACACAAAGGAGCCCCAACTGTGTGCTTCTACTCATACCCAGGAAGTGGCTGTCAGTGAGTGGGATTACAGGCATGAACCATCCTACCTGGCTAGGTTTCCCATGGAGGCGGCACTGATTTGCTTCCAGGCAGAGTCACTCTAGTAACCCTAACTGTCGTGAAACTTGCCAGGCAGACCAGGCTAGCTTTGAATTCATGGTCATTCTCTTGCAACATAAGGAAACTCACGGCCGGGCGGTGGTGGCGCATGCCTTTAATCCCAGCACTCGGGAGGCAGAGGCAGGCAGATCTCTGTGAGTTCGAGACCAGCCTGGTCTACAGAGCTAGTTCCAGGACAGGTTCCAAAGCCACAGAGAAACCCTGTCTCGAAAAACCAAAAAAGAAAAAAAAAAAAAAAAAGGAA
>NW_026067924.1:2247909-2295048 GCF_014885135.2 Alexandromys fortis
GGGGGGCTGGAGAGATGGTTCAGTGGTTAAGAGCATTGCCTGCTCTTCCAAAGGTCCTGAGTTCAATTCCCAGCAACCACATGGTGGCTCACAACCATCTGTAATGAGGTCTGGTGCCCTCTTCTGGCCTGCAGGCATACAGACAGAACATTGTATAAATAAATAAATAAATATTAAAAAAAAAAAAGCACTTAGGGAGGGGCAGAGGGAACAAGGTGGTGCCCCCTCAGTGGGGAGAGAGCAGAGGCAGCAGGATGGAGAGGGTGGCTCACCGGAGCAGTTCATGTGGGCTCAGTCACCAGCACAAAATAACTCATGATTTTAATAATCATCAAAAATAATTGGCTTTTTTTTTTCTAAGCAAAGGACTATGGGAAAAGCTGGCATAAAGTTCTCTCTGGGAACAGCAGTTACTCAAGATTCCAAGTCCCAGACAAACAACCCACTTCGACTACATTTTCTGGATATTTTAAACCAAAGCTTGCAGGGCCCAAATCACTCAAGCAAAATTCCATAAATGCTTTTTTTTTTTTTATTCCCTCATTTTTCTAGACAGGAACAAAAACCACACAAATTCAGTCTTCAGACTCATAAAGAGGACTGACTGTTTATGCTGAGCAGTCTAGCGGTTGAGAACCCCCCACCCCCCACCCCGCAGATCACCCACTCGCCCACCGAGAGTGTTTTCTGAATGGTGTCACAGAGGCGGCAAAGGGTATGGCCTTTGAAGAAGCCCGTGGGCGTTGGAACAGTAGAACAGAACTCTTCCCTAAGAACTGCTTAAACACTTGAGTCAGGGGCTGAAAAATCATTGGATAAACTTTATGCAAGAGAAGGGGAAAATGTGTTTGTAGACAATATTTTTCTAGACGAGTGCAATAGAACAACTGTCTCTGGGTACCTGTGGGGCTTAGTTCTGACCCCTCTATGGAACCAGGGTCCAAAGGGAACCGTGGTCCCTTCTCTACCACAGCACAGTGCCTGCACAGAGCCTAACATCCTTTGTAGATTTTCAATCAGCTCTAGATGACATGTATTTATTTATTTATTTACTTACTTACTTACTTATATTTATTTATTTTGGGTTTCTCAAAACAGGGTCTCTCTGTGTAACAGTTCTGGCCAGTCCTAGAACTCACTTTGTAGACCACACTGGCCTTGAACTCAGAGACCCACCTGCCTCTGCCTCCTGAGTGCTGGGATTAAAGGCTTGAGCCACCACTGTCCCGATCCTAGATGACTTTAAATACCTAACACAATGTAAAAACAGTGTTATGAGTGCTTATACGATTAGAACATATTGTCTAGGCCTTAGACTTTAGGGAATAATGAGAAGAAAAAGACCAGGATGCTGTTTTTGTTTCTTTCCTATTTTCCACCCGAGATTAGTTCAATCCTAGGACGGAAAGCGAGCCTGTCTGGAGGAATGATGGGTCTTTTCTGACCTAATCGTGTTCCTCATTCCACAAGCTTCTGGCAGCCTTTCTGCATGACGAGGTCAGGTGAACATAGAATGTGGTTGCATTCTTTCCCTTCACTCCCTCACATCTGGTATTGGCAGAGGACAAAGGAATGTGTTATAGGCAGACCTGAGATCCACTGGGTGCCACAGAGGTGTCAAAAGGGAGGTATGTGGGGGCTGCTTCTGGGGGAGGAGAACGGAATGGAGTGGCGACACACTCTGGTTGGCTCCCAAGGGCAGCTGATAAGAAGGAATAAAGTCAAGAACATTCCAGAACAAAGGGAGGGCAGGTATGAGGGCGGGCAGAATATTTATCTTGGGAGCGACAACCTAAAGTGACCTAAGCTCTTAGGCGAGACTTTTAACCGGTCCCAGAGTGTTACTTCCTTGAGAAAGTAAAAACCAGACAGACACAGGTGACACAGGGGAAAACAAATCCCTGAGACCTCCTGTGGCCACATTCCCTCCGCCTCCTAATCACCAACTTCACCTGATGCCTTCCAAACCAGACGTGCACGGCCTTTGTTTTCTTTTTCTTAACCTCACACAGGAGTTTTAGAAGAGTGATCTGAACTGCTCAAGAGTTAACAGCAGGAGGGGCTGGAGAGACGGCTCAGAGGTTAAGAGGCTGCTCTTCCAGGGGTCCTGAGTTCAATTCCCAGCAACCACATGGTGGCTCACAACCATCTGTACTGAGATCTGGCGCCCTCCTCTGGCGTGCGGGCATACATCCAGGCAGAATGTTGTATACATAATAAATAAATTAAAAAAAAAAAAGAGTTAACAGCAAGGAATCCTTGTTTGCTAGGCAGTGGTAACACAGACCTATAAGGTGGATCTCTGAGTTCAAAGCCAGCATGGTCTATGGAGCAGGTTCCAGGACAGGCAGAGCCACACAGAGAAGCCCTGTCTCAAAAAAGAAAAAGAAGAGAAAGAAAGAAAGAAAAAAAGAAAGAAAGAGATAAAGAAAGAAGAAACCATGTTTGCGTCTCTTGAGCCACGTTCAGTTTGTGAACTCTTTAACCCTTTTCCAGACTTACAAAGAGATATTTCATCCTCAGAATCTAAAAGAGGATTTAGGCTCTGAGAAATTAGGTATCTTGTATGAAGACTGTTGGTGGTAGAGCCAGGCTTTAAGCCAGGATTCTTGGCTGCTAACTCCCATTGCTGTAGCTTGATGGTGTAGTTCCAGTGGCAGACACAGGCCATGCCTATCCTGTGAGGATCAGATGCCACCTTCAGCACCACAGTAGTGATGATGATGATGATGGTATCCCATCAATGAGTACCATCTGACTGTGCAGAGTACGTAGATGTGGTATAGGTTGTCTATGGAGCCCGCTCAATAGTCTTCATAAATCTAACATGTATTTCAATTGACATCAGCGGCTCTGGTTCCATTTGTTATGATCTGCTGGCCTGGTCTGTTACCTGGGTACCCTGTCCCTTTAAGAGACAAGCCCTGCCCTCTCCCAACCCCTACCCTTCTGCTGAGGGAAGCAGATGTCATGCCTCCTCCAGCCTGCATGCACTCCTCTCTTTCTCCCTCTCTCTTCTCTTCCCCCCTCTCTTTGTGCCTCTCTTTTTTCCCCTTCTCCCCTTCCCCCTCCATAGCCCACGAAATAAACTATACCCAAACCCTCTCTCTGCATGGTGTGCCTATCCATCTCTCTCACACTCTGCGGCTTGGGTCATCTGCTGCAGCTTCCCGTCTGGGACCCTCCGCCTCTCCTGGCCCACTGGCCCTGGAGGAACTGAGCAGCTTTTATCTAAACCATAACACTGTTGTCCTCAACTCTCAGTTTCTTCAATCAAATTTTGACTTAAAGAAAGCTTTTAAATTCATTCATTTGGTATACGTATATGTGTGGGTCCTGGGACTTGAACTCATATCATCAGACTTGATGGCAAATGCCTTTACCCACCGAGCCATATTGTTGGGTCTTCCAATCAACTTTTAACTTCCTCATGATAAAATTAAGATAGGTCACCACAGGAAGAAATGCTTGGCCGACAGGAAGAGAGAAAAAAAAGGAAGGAGGGAGGGAGGGAAAGAGTGAGGAAAGGAGGAAAGAAGCAAGGGAGGAAGGAACTGCTGCTAAAGGAACAATATAATAAAAAAAAAACTGACTTGTGTCTCTATTTGATCCTTTGAGATATAAGAATAAAGGGGCAGCATAATCTTTTTTAAAAATATTTTTATTATTTGCATGCACATGTGTGCATGTCTGTATATGTCTGTACATGTGCATGCACCTGAGGTTAGTGTCTTCCCCTGGAGTTGGAGTCACAAGCAGTTGTAAGCTGCCTGATGTAGATGCTGGGAATTGAACTTGGAACCCACGCGTGCCCTGCAAGAACAATATATGCTCTTAATCACTGAGCCATCTTTCCAGTCCTGGGGCAACATAATCTTTATTATTCAACATGTTTTCTTTCCTTTTCTTTGTGTGTCATGTGGGTGAGAGTACACAGGGGTGTGTGTGTGTGTGTGTGCATGTGTGTGTGTACGTGTGTGCACATATGTGTGTATGTGTATGCCTGTGGAGGCAAGAGGACAGCCTTGACTGTCATTTCTCAGGTGCTGTCTACTTGTTTCTTTTGGAGGCAAGATGCTTCCACTACTTAAATCTCAGCTCCTGGCACCTGGGCTCAAGGAACACACCAGTCTCAACTGGTTACGACAGGCAGCACTAAAAATGAAAATGCAGTAAGCCTGCCACGTCCAGGGTCCAGGAAAAATACTTGCTATGGGGTAAAGTGTGCTGGTTCAGAGCCCAGATCCAAGGGCAACGGAACGCAGAAACAGAGGAGTCTGTTTCCCAAGCTCACCATTGCCACTTTCTTCCTTCCCTTTTTGGCACTGTGCTAGTTTGGAAGTGAAACATCTTTGCAAAAGTTCACGAGTTGGGCTGGAGAGATGGCTCAGTGGTTAAGGTCCTGAGTTCAATTCCCGGCAACCACATGGTGGCTCACAACCATCTGTAATGAGGTCTGGTGCCCTCTTCTGGCCTGCAGACAGAATATTGTATACACACAGACAGAATATTGTATACAAAATAAATAAATAAATTAATTGGTTAAAAAAAAAAGTTCACGAGTGTCAGGCTTCGCCCCTCAGGCAGTAGTGATCATAGGCTGGGTCTTTGGGAAGAGATCAGGTCATGAGGGCTCTGACCTCATCAAGGGCTTCACAGTTTAATGGGAGTCTGGAAGACTGTAGAAATGTCAGGAGGTGGAACCCCACACCGGAGGGTATAATTTGTCCCAGATCCATTCTCTTCTATACTTTGCTTCCCAGGAACCTCAAGCCAAACAGCTCTGTTCCACTGTGTGCCTCTGGCCATGATACTCTCTCTGCCTCACCTCAGACCTAAAAACAACAGAGCCAAGCAACCGTGGGCTAAAACCTCTGAAACTGCAAGCCAAATTAAATCTTGACTACTTTACATAGATGCTCCTGGGGAAATGCAAATCAAGTCTACATGGCTATTTCAGCTCCCCCAGTCAGAATGCCGATCACTGGGAAAGCAGATGCTGGTAAAAATCACTGGGAAAGCAGATGCTGGTAAAAACGTGGGTGAAGAAGAGGCCTTTGCCCCTGCTGGAGAGGGTGTGAGAAGGTGCAGCCTCTATGCAAATCAGCATGGAAGTTCCTCAAAACACTAAAATCATCATGTGATCCAGCTATATGACCTTTGGTCCAGACAGGAAGGGAATCTAAGTCAGCGTACAACAGAGATGTGCACACATCTGTTTATTACTGCGTGGTTCACCAGGGCCGACATACAAAGTCAGCCTAGGTGTCTACCAACAGATGAATGGATGATAATGTGGAGTTATACACAATGGAGTTTTATTTAGCTTTAAAGAAGAATAAAATTGTGTCATTTGTAGGAAAATAGACGGAACTGGAGATCATTATGCCAAGTGATGTCACACTCTGGAAGACAATTATGTGTTTTCTCTTATGTGGGGAATGAATATATATGTATGTGTGTGCATATACATATATACATATACACACATGGATGTATATGTATTTCTAATATGTAAGGCATGAAGGTTTAAAAGGAGTGAGAGAGACTGATGGTGTGTTGGGTTAGTTGCTTGTCAACTGGACACAAACTTGAGTCATCTTGCTCCAGAGAGGGAACATCAACTGAGAAAATGTCTCCATCAGATTGGCCCAAAGACAAGTCTCTGGGGGCATCTTCTTGATTGATGTTTAATGTTCCTCTTTGCTCTCTGCTTTGGTTCCTGCCTTCAGTTTCCTGCCTTGGCTCCCTTGCTGGTGGACTGCAGTCTGTAAGCCAAATAAACCCATTCCCTTTCCCAAGTTGATTTTGCTCAGTGTTTGTCTGACAACCACAGAAGGCAAACAAGGACAAGTGGGAAGATGGAGGAGAGGACAAGAATGGGGGACTGGGTAAATGAGCAAAGCTCATGAAGTCCATGTGTGAAGGGGACATCAGAAAAACAATTATTCTGTGCAATTGTTGTTTAGAAATCAGTTTTGACTGTGTTTGGTGATGTGTGCTTTGGATCCCAGCACCTGGGAGGCTAGGGCAGGTAGACAGCTGTGAGTTCAGGCCAGCCTGGTCTACATAGTTCTAGATCTGCCAGGGTTGCATAGGGAGACCCTGTCCTCAAAGCAAACAACAACAAAACAATAAAAATAAAGATCCGTTTTTGTTACAGCAGCAGAAAGCTGACTAAGACCTTGGCATTCTTTTTCTTTCCTCCCTGCCTCTCACAAAGATTTGTTTCTAAAGGCTCTTCTCTCACTCATTCATTCATAGTTGAACATAAATTTGAAACAAGCTATGGTTCAAAATACTAATTTGCACCAAAGGAAGTAGAAACCATTGATCAGTTTGGAAGTCATTAATGCTAAGGGATACATGACCAATGAAACTAACCCACCATGATTTCCTAATCAGGAGTGGAGTCATTCAGCTTAGATGATGAGTAACCAAGGGGAAAACAGCAGGTGGAAATCACTCACAATACAATATCGTGGTGGCCTCAAAGTTAAACAGCATCCTGTGACTGGATTAGAGAGGACTGGATAGACGGGAGAAAGACAAGGAAGAAGTGAGGGAGGCTATTAGACCTGAGGAAAAACACAGTTCCACAGCCAGCTGCCTCTCCTAACAGTCAGGGTTTCAGAGAGGAGGAGCCCCTTACTGGTTTTTGTTTTGTTTTTGTTATTTTTTTTTATGAGGAAGGGTTAGGGTTGATAGAAATCAGCTGTCGAGATAACTGGCCAGAAGAGTTGGGAACTCAGGGCTCAAGGCTGTCTGTGCGGTAGATAAGGGCAAGAATACATTTTGTGGAAGCAGAGTCATCAAGGTGCCTGGGAAGACACCCTTTAGTAGGGCAAAAGGGCAGCCATGTCTCAGAGTTCAAGAATTCAGCAAGACAAAGGGGCGGGCATACATCACGGGGGTCACAAGTTTAGTGTAGGATGGAAAACATGGTTTGCTGGATACATTAGGCTTAGGAAACAGAAACTTATTCTTGTAGGGAGGTTTAATAACAGTGTATAACAACATGGCTCCTGTTTTGTTTTCAGGGATTCCCATTTCACAATAGTGACCAAAGCCTATTTGGTAATGCCCTAAAACCTGGTATGAATTCCCTGTCTGCTAATTAGGTATCCCGTCTACCTGAGTAGACACAAGGAAAGAGCTTCTCAAAGGTTGTATGTGCGGGTAGCCATGTTTTTGTTTCCTCCTTGTAAAGCACAGGACACCACCACGTAGCTTATAGTAGATGCCCCACTTGGAACATAGGTTTAGGCAGCTGAATGCAAAGAAGTTAACGTCCATCTCGCTATACTCCTGCTACAGGATCTGAAGCAGGTGGCATTCAGAGATGGCTGGGCATGGAATCAAACATACACTAGAGGGAAGGGAAGAGATTCGGAGTCACAGGTTAGTGCATTGCCCCAGTAGGGGTGGACTCCGGAATTTGAGGAAAATCGGCAAAGCCAGACAAGCAGAGATAGACAAACTGACCGTTCCTTCATGGCAGCAAGAACTGGTATAGGGAACCCTGTCTCGAAAAATCACAAAAAAAAAAAAAAAAAAGAGAGAGAGAGAGAGAGAGAGAGAGAGAGAGAGAGAGAGAGAACTGGTGTGTAGACAGCGTGATCCGTCTGTGACAGTCCCCACCCACTGGCCACATGGAGAAGTGATATTTCTGATTCATACATTTATTTATGTTACTAACACACTTATGATGTTATTTATATCAACTTCTCAGTTTCCTTTTGTTTGGGTTAGTGTGGCTCCTATGAACTTTAAAAGTAGACACGAGGTCAGCATTCACTTTTCCTGAGCAGTGTTCTCATTCTTCATGAAAGTGAGCTTCTAGACTGTTATCCTAGATTCTTCTTCCAAAATTGGGACTGGTTCCATTTTTCATTTATTAGAGAATCTTAATTTATTCTAATCTAAATTTTAAAAAATTGTGTATTTTTTTTTTTCTCTTTCTGTTGATTGAGACAGGGTTTCTCTGTTAGCTTTTGAGCCTGCCCTAGAACTCGCTCTGTAGATCAGTCTGGCCTCACATTCAGAGATCCACCTGTCACTGCCTCCCAAGTACTGGGAGTAAAGGCGTGCGCCGCCACCACCACCTGGTCAAACTGTGTGTTTCTATGCTTACGTGTTTGTGTGCACTCGTAAGCACATGCGTGTAGAGGCCAGAAGTCAATGCTGTCTTCTTCAATTGCTAGTTGAACCTTATTTTTTTGAGACAGGGTCTCTGCCTGAACTTTGAGTTCCTGGTTTGGCTAGGCTGGCTAAACCAGCCAGAAAACCCCAAGTAGTGAAATTCTGGGTGTGCATAGCCATGCCTAGCTTTTTTATGTAGCTGGCAGGGACCGAGCTCGGGTCCTCATGCTTGCATGGTAAATACTTTATAAATCTAGATATACTCCTACTCCAGACTTTTATTTTTGAGCTGGATTCTCATATAGGCCTTGAACTTGCTGTATAGCAAAGACTGGCCTTGAACTCCTGACCTTCTAGCCTCTGACGCCTCAAACAACAAATCTTTAAATTAAGATTCTTCAAGCCCTATTCAAATTGAATATTCTTTTTGTCTACTCCAGTTCAAAAGTGTTCAATCTTTTGACATCGTGACATGCATGCCCTTTGGACACACTTGCCCTGGTCCTTTCCAGTTGTGACATTTTTTTCCTCTGTCTTTGCCATCACTGAGAATCTTCATTATAAATCTCCGATCGCTGTGACCAACATAAATGTTAAGTTGGGAGCGTAGACCCCAGCCCCTCTCATCTATCCCAGGCTTGAGAGTTGTATTAGTCTGGATTCTAAATTCCAGGACCACTCCCACAGAGTATTTAAATGAACTCCCAAAAGAGGAACACGTGGTCTCTTTTCCTTCCTCCCCCCCCCCCCCCCCCCCCCCCCCCCCCCACTTTAAACTACCCCCCCACCAACGCACCCAGCCCCCTTCTCCCTCCCCCCCCCCCCCCCCCCCCCCCCCGTCCCCCTCGGGACCACCCGAGAGCACAGGAATCCCATTAAACCTGGATATTTCCTAATTTGGCTTGTTGTGATTTGGCTTGATTGAGATTTTTTTGTGTAGGCAGAGAGCTCGCATTAGGAAATATTCCTAACAATAATAATTTATCCTCTTGCTCAAAGCTGCACCCATCACTAGAAGAGCCCTTGCCACAAAAATATTGCCGTTTCCCACATTGGCAGACTAACAGTTGAACAAGACACCTAGATCTTTGGTTCACTTCTACCCTCATGATCCAGACCTATCTACAGGCCTCCCTTACTTAGGATAAGAGTTGGCAAGACCAGGCTCTGTTCTGCAGCAAGGAGGGAAGCTCCACCCACTTAACCCAGGGGCTGTGCAGAGTTGAACTGGCGTCTTTGGTTTCCCTTTCTTTGCTGATACCACTGCCTACCAGGGTTCAAATAGAAGTCCAGGTCCAAAGCATGGATCATGCAGAGAAGCAGGATGTTGCCAATAGTTTCTGTTCAACCAACCAGTAACAACTATGGATTCTCAAGTCGGGATGGAAGAGTCTCTGGGCCATATATGTGTCCAACATAGGGGGTTCCCCCACAACATTCCTCAGCCTGTACCCCCCTGGCTTAGGTTTGGATCACACAGCTGCCCACTGTGTTCCCAGCATCTTTGCTTCTACCATCTTCTGTCTACCTGACCCCAGATGCTTTTTCCCATACCGCAGCGATTGTTCTTCTTTTAGTGACAAGATTTTTCATTAAGAAACTTCAGGTTTTTTCCAGACTGAGTACTTTTTTTTTTGTTTATCTTAGTCCTTTCTGAGAAAACCAGAAATGGGGTGTTTGGTTTTTTTTAACGCTTGGCTGCTCTCCCAGGAACAATGCTTTAGAGTTTGGTGGCGCGCCTGAACCCATGTCACAGTCTAAATACCATGGGAGGAAGAACTGGGGATTTCACTTTTCCTATTCTGGTCACTGAGAGTAGGGAGGGCTGGACACAAAGGTACATCTCCATCCTTCCAGTGCGGAGGACACTGAGGCAGGAAGACTGCTTAGAGGTTGAGGCTAGCCTGCACTACATGCAAAACCTCATCCTGACAAACCAGAGAGAGGGAGGGAGGGAGAGAAGAGAAAAGAGAAAGGGGGAGAAATATAATATATTTAGGGGTTCCAACCTGTTTTTGAAGCCTAAGTCTTTTAACCCAGTACATTGCCTGCTTCCTGTTCTGAGAAATTCAGACTTTGAACACTTCCTATATCTAGGAAGCTTTGTGGGCAAAGATCTAAAACAAGCCTTCTCAATGATTCATAACCCAACAGGGGAGTTCTGCCCACTCATTCCAACCTCAGAGGGGTGTCTTTGGCAGTCTTCTTAAGCTCCAGGTGATAGTAACATTCTTAATATGTGTTGAATTTCCAAACTAAAAAAACCCCCTCTAATCTGGGAGCTACATTTACCCCCAGAGACAAGCTCTCACTATGTAGCCCTGGCTAGCCTGTAACTTACTATGTAGATCAGGTTGGCCTCACAGTAATCCAACTGCCTCTGCCTCCTGAGCACTGGGATTAAAGATGTGTACCACCAAGCCCACCTCTAGCTGCTCTTCATGAACTGTTATTTAGGGTTGAGTTCAAATAGCACTGACTGAAATCACCACAAGGAACTTGAGATCACTCAAATAATTTGGGACTTGTGTCAAAGAAGGTAGAGTTATTTCAGGAGCAACTGATAGAAAATAGAAAAGATTTAGTTGGGTGGTGGTGACACATGCTGCCAGATCTCTGAGTTTAAGGCCAGCATGGTCTACAGGGTGAGTTTTAGAATAGCCAGGGCTACAAGGAGAAACCTTGTCTTCAAAAACAATCAAACAAACAAACAAACATCAGCTTTAAAAGATAAAGTTTAGGAGACTGTGGCTTATCACTGTGTCTTCTCTCCTGAGAGATGAGTGTGTGATCTAACAGTTTTGAAATGTCTTTGTTTCTACTAAGAAGGCACTGATCTAGAACTCCTTGGGATCGTTTATGTTTCTAATTCAACCCAAGAAGGAAAATTTTCGAAAGAGAAAAAGAGAAAAAGAGAGAAGAGAGAAGAGAGAAGAGAGAAGAGAGGAGAAGAGAGAGAGAGAGAGAGAGGGGGGGGGATGGATAGAAAAGAAGAGAAATAAAGAAAGGTTATCTTTTTCTCCCGCTTTTTAAAGGTTATTTTCTATGCTGTTCTGCCTGCAGGCCAGAAGTGGGTACCAGATCACCAGATCTCATTATAGATGGTTGTGAACCACCATGTGGTTGCTGGGAATTGAACTCTGGACTTCTGAAAGAGCAGCCAGTGCTCTTAACTGCTGAGCCATCTCTCCAGCCCCCTGATCCCCTCCCCCACTTTGTCTTTTAAAGTTTCAGTTTTTGGAGGCTGGCACTCAAGTCGCCTAGCCTGGCCTTGAATTCCTGAGCCTTCCATCTCCCAAATGCTGGGATCATAGACCATGATGATGATCAAGCTACTTCCCATTTAAAAGGATGGGAATTTAACCATGAGGTAATGAGGGTAAAAAATATTCAAGTCACTGTTCAAATGTTTTTATATTATTTAATCTTAATGTATTCCCCTTTTCAAACAAGCTATTTTGTTTTTACTCTATTGTATGTGTGGGTGTGTTATCTATGTGGGGTACCTACATGGGAGTAAGGTGTTCTTGGGTACCAGAAGAGGGCATCAGATCAACTGGAGCTTCAGTGACAGGTAGATGTAAGCTGCCTGATGTGGGTGCTGGGGTCTCAACTTGGGTCCTCTGCAAGAGTAGTACAAGCTCAGAGTCCGTGTCTCTTTGTGGGACGCCTAGCAGTGAGATATGGACCTGTTCCTGATGCTTGGCTGGCTTTTGGGAACCTGTTCCCCGTGCTGGATTGCCTTTCCCAGCCTTGAGGCAAGGGCAGGAACTCAGTCCTGCCTCAACTTGAACCCAGGGAAGACCTGCCCTTTACTGAATGGAGATGGAGGGGTGGAAGGGGAGGGTTTTGGGAGTGGAGGGGTGGAGGAATAGGGGTGGGAGTGGGGGGCACCGGGAGGAGAGGAGGGGGGAAACTTCCGCCAGTATGTAAAATAAATGAAAAAATGTTATTTAAACATTTAAATTAAAAAAGAGTAGTACAGCCGGGCGATGGTGGCGCACGCCTTTAATCCCAGCACTCGGGAGGCAGAGACAGGTGGATCTCTGTGAGTTCGAGACCAGCCTGGTCTACAGAGCTAGTTCCAGGACAGGCTCCAAAGCCACAGAGAAACCCTGTCTCGAAAAACCAAAGAAAAAAAAAAAAAAGTAGTACAAGCTCTTAATTGTTGAGACGTCTCTCCAACACCATAATGCCTTTCTTTCTTTCTCTTTCTCCCCCCCCCCCCCATCTCAATGTAGTCCTGGTTGGCCAGGTACTCATTATGTAAACCAGGCGGTCCTCGAATTTACAGACCTCAGATGGCCTTTGTTTCCTAAATGCTGAGATTAATGACACACGTGCGTACCCTCTGGCTGCCTCAGCGTGGTGTTACTAAATAGGAAGTAGTTTTAATTTTTTTCCTTTTGAGTAGTTAAGGGTTTGCTCAATCTCCTGCCTGTGTCATAAGAAAATACACATCTAGAATGGGTCCTACGGGCCCAGGGCTGGGGAGGTCGGCAAAACCCAACCATGCAATCAAGTTTGCACCTTGGCTCTGCTAGTCCTTTTGCGCATTTATAAAACAGGCTTGAGTCGTATCTCCCAGCCTGTGAGCAGAACGCCTGTAAAGAATTTTTTATTTACATTAACAGCAATGATGTGTGTGTGTGTGTGTGTGTGTGTGTATGAAATGGGACAGAAAATTTTTAAATGGGGAATCCAGTCATTTGTAACTACATGGGAAAAAAACCTTTATGCTAGGAAAATATTATGCAAACTGAACAAAGTCAGAAACTGAAAGACAAAATACTATATGATTTTACAGATATGTGGACCCTAAAGGAAAAAATAAAAAAGAAATTGACAGGAGAGCAGAATGATGGCTGTAGGAGGGAATAATAGAAAGTTGCTGGTCAAAGGTTACAGAATCCCCGACGGAGGAATAGGTTAGAGAAGGCAAGGCAACATAGCAGGGTAACTACTGACAACTGAACATCAACTAAGACAGCAGCCTTTAAGAGTCACGTCCTCCCTGCAGGAAATGGCAGGCAAGCAAGATATCCCAAGCAGCTCGTGGTTCATCTCTCACAGTGTTCGTTCGCATCAACGTGTAACATCACGATTTGCAAATAAAATTAGGAATTAAAAAAATTATAAATAAATCGTCCATGCTCAAAAACTTTTGAAACTGTCAGGTTTGTTATTTTAAATTATTGACTTCTGGGCGCAGTGGCACACCTGCCTTTGATCCTAGCAGGTGGATTTCTGAGCTCAAGGTCAGCCAGCCAATTCTGCGGACTGAGTTCCGAGGACAGCCAGCCAGAGCTGCTGCACGGAGAAACCCAGTCTTGAAATTCTACCTCCTCCATGCTTTTTGTTTTGCTTTGTTGTTTGTTTCTACCATCTTTTGAGAAGCTTATTCAGGTTCTCATGAAGACAGATACAGTGACTTACAACCAAAATCGCCCAGATACTCAGGAAGTCACGACAGTTCATGAGTCCCAGACCAGCCTGGGCTAAACACAGCAAACTGAGCTATAAATAAATAACACCGCCAGGCAGTAGTGGAGCACGCCTTTAATCCCAGCACTCGGGAGGCAGAGGCAGGCGGATCTCTGTGCCTGGTCTATAGAGCTAGTTCCAGGACAGGCTCCAAAGCCACAGAGAAACCCTGTCTCGAAAAACAAAAATAAAATAAATAAATAAATAAATAAATAACACCATTGAGAGGAAGGTGAGAGAAAACAGAATATACATACCGGGAATCCTATTAAGTGTCACCCAGAAATGCTCGTCAGGACTGTAAGTGTCCTTGGACCAGGAGAGTAAGTTCAGTGAACGCTGATCTTTGAGGACAAAGTTAGCAAACTCACGGGTGAGAGCCACATAGGCAGTGCCAAAATAAATGGTCATATTGTGAGGAGCAGGAGTTTTTAATTTCGGCGTAAAGCGCACGTAGGGATTTTTAGCGTTTAATTGTTCCTGGTGGATGTACTTGGTCCTACCGATGGCATGAGCAGGAGGCAGCACCCCTGGGGTGAGATTCTTCCCAATAAACCCTTTCAGGTACTGAACTATTTCCCTGTTGGTTTTCAGGGGAAAGTCCTGCCCGCAGGTGTTGAGGACAAACTTCCAGGGGACCTCAGAGGCCACCAGATCTTCCATGCAGTTCAGGTCAGCCTGGAGCCGGGAGAAGCCAGCATAGACCACGGCCTCTGTCTTAGAGGCCAGGAAGGCATTGGGGAAGCAGCTTAGTAACTGCTGGACGGCATCTTTAAAAGTCTCTGATGCCTTCTTATCCACGTGCACACAGTAGACATTCTGGGGCATGTAAATCGCCCTGAAGAGCCTTTCAAAGGTGTCAAAATCTTTGTGGACAGTCATTATGAAAGCCAAAGGGAAGCCAGCTTCTTCTTCCGAGAGAGTTTCTGTTATGTAGTGGTTTTGAAGCCTGTACTGGGAACAGGTGAAGTTTTCCAGGGTCGTTGTCCTCGGGCTGTACGCTGGGTAAAAATTCTCCTCACTCACTATCTGAAAACAGACTTCTGCTAAGACGGAAGCGTTGGGAATCACCCTTGGGAAGTGATTGTTCTTCCACAATTTGCTGTTGTAAATAAATACAAACATCAAGGCAACAAAAACAGACAGGCTAAAAAGACGCCGGTAGTTCCAGGAGCCCATCGTCTAAAGCCAGGAAACAAGCAAAATGTCTTTACAGACAGGATTGGAGAGGCGTGTCTTTCAACTTACATTTTCTCCAAGTCCAGACGTCATCCCTCCTGGCTGTGGCTCTAATGAGCAGCGTGTAATGTCTTGGTCCTTTCTCTTTTCCTCTTCCCTCTTCCTAGCTTGCTTATATTTTCATTTTTCATTGACAGACTTCTTAGCAGCTCCGTTGCTCAGCCTCCAACCAACTTACAACCAACTACTACACAAAAATCCAATTAATTACTACACAAAAATGCCCCACCCCAGGGAGAAGCCTGGGGTCACTGACCCTACGCGTCCCCACAGGGAAATCACTATCGGTGACCTTCCGGCGATACATCGCTCTGGAGCTCTGAGCCAAGCCTCTTCTAGTGGAAGGCCGGTGGTAACTGTGCCTGCTTCCCCGGCTTCCTGTTAATCATTGCATTCAAATGACTGGGTTTGTTTGCTTAACCAGCTCTGCCCAGCTAAAGTTCTGAGCATGTGAACACTGCCTGGAGAGAGACTCTGTCAATTAAAAAAAAAAAAAAAAAAAAAAAAGAAAGTCATGCTTGACAATAAATTGCTTAACCCTGCCTTTTCCCACCCGTACTCCCCGCCCCTTTCCTCCCCGGCTGGGTGTGCTTTAAAGCAAGGCAGAGGACTGACTGTTGAGCCAAATTCTTTCCGGGGCTTAATTTTCTGTGCTGCTAGAGAAGGTCCTTAAAAAGGCATATTAAATACTATGCAGACCTCACCATCTAACTCCCAGGAAGCTCCTGGACATTCGGAAGAAAGGCTAAATGTTTAAAAACAAAACAAAACAAAACAAACAGGAAAACGTTTAGAACCAACAGCTTCCCATCACTGTCAAATTCCATGGAAGCTAACATTACTAAATGTCAAGCTTGTCTGTGTTTGCCCTGCACAGGATACAGGCGGAATGTTCTGATGCCCAGAGAAGGGAGAGGAGCCAAGTCAATTTTAAATAGTACAGGCGTAAAGACTGTCAGGTCCTGAAGCTTTAGTTATTTTACTGATTGTCCAGGCTGACTTCTAGTGACCTACCTCAGTCGATTTTTTTTCCTCCTGGGACTCTTCAGTTTTACTAGGGAAACTGAGGCTCCCTTTTGAGGTTCTTAGTCTCACTCATACAAGAATTTAGAAATGGACTCAGAGCCGGACGGTGGTGGCACACGCTTTTAATTCAGCACTCGGGAGGCAGATCTCTGCGAGTTTGAGGCCAGCCTGGTCTACAGAGTGAGTTCCAGGATAGCCAGGGCTGCAAAAGACCAACACCCCCCCCCCACACACCCCCGCCCGGACTCCAAAAACAACAAAACAAAACAAAAAGACTCGGAAAGAAACACCAGGACTACTTCACTAGCATTTAAAAGAAGAGGACAGTGCAGGTTATAATACAGCTCAAGTGAAAACGCAGGCAGTGGCGGGGAGGAGGGAACAGCGGAGGCGCACAGAGTGGGGGGCAAGGGGGATTACCTTTTAAGTTAGGCGCAGGGTGGGAAGAACAGAAAAAGGGATTGCTCACCCAAGGATGGATGTAGGTTAGGGAGCTGAGGAAAGAATCCTGACAGCAAATGGTCATTTTCAGTCCCCCACCTTCTCTGGGTTGTAGTTTGAGAGTTTTGTTTCTACGCATGCGCTATTCACGTGCTGAAAGCTCTTTAGTCTTCCTTCACAAACCGACTTCTTTCACGTGTTAATCTCGGTGGAGTTTGGTTTAGTTCCTCCTCTGTCCTCTGTCACCAAGAGCTGGGACTCCAAGCGGGAGACACCACTCCCAGTTCAGATTTGTAAACAGTTTAAAGGGTGTGTCTTTGCGCATAGGAAGGTAGAACGATTTTTTTTTATCACCATAGGTCAAACATAAGAATAAACTTCAGATAATGTATAAAAGAATTCTTTACCAAATGAAGTTGAGACAGGGAAAGAGCAACATACCACAGTGAACAGGAAACACACAGACTCACACAACAGAGGTCAGGGGAGATCCCCTAACACCCATACTTCTAGAAAACGACATCACTTCTAACTTTCTTTTGAAATCTCCCTCCTCCCATACTCCTCTTCCTTGAGCTCCAGCCAAGTGTGTTCCATGTTAGAATCCACTGATGAGTCTGATTTTCGTAGGTTAGCCGGCGGCACGTGTGCGAAAGGGAGTCTCTAAGGACTTGCACACTTGAGTCCTCATCTGTCTATCACTCTCCACATCTTTCGCACACAGCAATCAGATACACAGACTGAACGCTTACACTTTCAGGTCCCAGCTTCCCTGCTCACTTTAGTGAGGGATCCCAGGCAATGGTGGTTTGTGAGAGACAGATCTTGTCCCTGTAAATGGGTCGCACTAAACATCCCTGCTTTTCCAATGTGTCTTAATTATAGAGGCAACATGATAATATTTATAATTTTTCATACTTTGTACTTTCATCTGAACCCCCCCCCCACACACACACACTCACAGACATACACATTTTGATTAAAAACACAGAGAGGATCCCCAGTGTAGCTCATTGGTAGACCACTTACTTAGCATTGGTTCATTCCCAACTTAAGAAAAAAATACCAAAGGCTGGTGAGGTGACTCAGCGGGTGAAGGCGCTTGCTGCCAAACCTGATGACTGCCATTCAATGCCTGGGACCTACGAGGCAGCAGGAGAGAATTGACTCTTGAAAGTTATTCTCGGCCGATCAGTGATGGCGCATGCCTTTAATCCCAGCACTCATAGAGGCAGGCAGATCAGCCTGGTCTACAGAGCTAGTTCCAGGACAGGCTCCAAAGCCACAGAGAAACCCTGTCTCAAAACCAAACAAACAAACAAAATCCCAAAAAATGAAAGTTATTCTCTCATCTGGGTAGACTTGTGTGCATGCACACCTATGCACAATTAATAAATAAATGCAATAAACTCAACTAAAAGATAAGGAAATGATGAACCAAGCGAATGTGCACATTTCTGTGCTGTTGTTTAAACCGGGGATGCCAGGCCATCACCCTTCAAAGTGGCTCTTGTCACTGACTTCAGAATCCACTATTTTAGAAGACGAGGCCAGGGTCACCGATGGCTTGATTTCCCACAGCAGCTGGAAGCAATGTGATTAGAATCCTTCCCGGTTCTGTGTCACGTGCATCAGGGACCTAGGGAATGGAAAGGAGCTGTGGGCAAACCCTGAGGACGGTGACAGTCTCTAGATGCTCCAGGAACTAGTTGTGTGCCTCCTGTGATGCAGCCGTACAGGACTCCAACACTTACGCTCTTTCCTTCAGGGCCTTTCTGGTGTCCATCCAGAGTGCGTGGTGTACTCTCCGCCTGTACTACGTGTACTATAGCACTACGCCTGTAGTGCGGTGCTTGCACTACGAGACGGTCAGCGAGTCTCGGGCAAGGGCCTGGAGATTTAAACACACAAAGACGCACAGAGACAGAGAGACACCGGTCACCCTTGAAACAAGAATGCCCCCTTTATTGTATCCAGGGGCAGCTTATATAGGGATCCTTAACTGATAGCTGCACCCCATCCAAACCCACCAGAAACCACTTCTCTGCCATTAGGAACTCCTGAGGGTCTCGTGCTCAGAGCAGCTGCAAACAAAGGATAACAAGTTGTTTTGCTCAGAGCAGCTGCAAGCCTAACAAGTTGTTTACAAGAAATTCAGGGTCTGGGGGTCCACAGCCCCCACCACTTTGGAACATATCACTTCCTCGATACAGGAAAAAAAAAAAACTTTCCAAAGAGGAAAACAGTTTCTCTAATTTGTACTTCAAGTTTCATAGCTTTCTAGGCCGACATTGTACACACTAAATGAACTTGACTGTGGGGAAGGGGACATGAAGACATCATTGTCTCACTGTGCTTGTCTGAATTGGGGTAACCATTCTCACGGTCTAGCCTCCTGATTTATCCAGAGGATGACGTCACTCTTGTTCTGGTGCGTACCTCAATTCTACCCCTTCAGAGATTACAGACAAGGAAGCATCTGCAACTGCCTGGCCTTTCCTTGACTTTTCAGCTCACTAGGTTTGGCTAGCGAAGCCATAGATATAGCAGTTGGTACTTGGTTGCAGTGGTTTCTTATGCCTCACTGAAATGCCACAAGGCTCTTTCCAGAAATGTCTGTGATTATTTACAGTATAATTTTGAATAATACTTGTCACTTCAAGAAGAATGAGTAGGGGCCAGGAAGATAGCTATCCAGGAAAGGCACTTGCCAACCCGCTGGACCACCTCAGTTCAATCCCTGAGACCCACAGGACAGGAGAGAAGGTGTCCATAGGTTGTCTAGGTTGTCCTTTGACCTCCAAATGTACACAGAGGTACATCCCTAGGCATGACACATTCTTATAAATATTAAAAATGAAGATGATTGTATTTTTCTTTCTCATCTTTTATATTTATTTTTACTTTATGTGTATAATATTTCACCCACATTTATGTATGTGTAACATGTGTGTGCCTGAGGCTGGAGAAAGCCAGAAGGCCTTGTTGAATTCCCTGAGACTGGAGTTACAGACAGCTGTGCACTGCCCCATGGGTGCTGGCAACGAAACCCAAGTCTTCTGTGAGCATAGCTAGGTCACGTCTGGAGCCATTCATTGCCCCGGAGGCAGCCATTCTGATTTCTAAGCTCTCCCCATTAGGGCAGGGCAATAAGTGACTCAAAGGATCAGAGACAGTTCAATCCAGCTTGGACATTAGATTAAAGTCGACACCCCACGGTCCAAGTTCAGGAGGTGACTAAGCACAATAAAGAAGTTAGGAACCAGTATAGACCTGCTAACCATTCACTAAATCTCAGGTCGCAGGTGTTTCAGAGGTCAGCGGAACAGATTGCTACATCCTTAGGGCATAATCACAAACTCTCACTGAAGGACATGAACCAGTTTTTATTACATCAAGACGACTATACTGAAAACTGAATTTATACCAGTGCCTGTGGGAGGGGATTTCTTCTGCCTCACCTAAGCCACCCCAGGTAGCCTTCCCACAATTCATTTCATCATGACATCATCTCTGAGCCCAAATCTGCAGCTAAATAAACTGCTTGGAACTTCTGAATCTAGGAAAGCCTGGTGAGGCCTCAGAGAGATAAGAACCTAGCTTAAACTCATGTTTTAATATGAAGTTTGTGGGCATCTTGCTGGGCTCATTCCCTGCTCTCCTTCCTCCTTCCTCTTGAGTTACTTACTTTGCCACCATAGCTGAGCTCTGAGCCCTATCTATCTTGGTTTCCTGGGGTTTGCAGCCACAGGAAACAGCCTGAAGCACCAGTGTTTTAAAATAGCCAGGAAGCCTGGTTAAAAAGTTCCCTGGGTTGGGTGAAAGAGGTGGCCCTCTCCACAGGCTTGGAGCTTCTGATAGTCACGTGCTCTCACGCTCCCAAGCTCCATCTGGGTGGAACTTGAGAAGACAAGGCCCTTCCCACCCCCTCTGTCTCAGACCAGAGAAGACTCTCCAGGCTATCCGCTCTCTGTCTCAGACCAGAGAAGACTCTCCAGGCTATCCGCTTCGGGATTTGGTTTCCCTTCAGACTTAGGTCAGCTACGAGTCTCAGTTTTTCTTTTTTCTTTCCTTTCAGTTCTAAAATAACCGACACTGATGTCCTGCAGTACTGGGAAGACCGTAGCCGCGAGGCGACTGTAAATACCACCCCACCCCCAACCCGCTCATGGCTGGCCAGTGACGTCCAAGCTAATTTTAGACCTTGAAGACAAGCCACAGGGAAGAAACGGATAATGGGCAGAAAATGATCAGGTTCCATGATTCAACTTAAAGTGACTGGAAACAGAGCAATGGGGAAGAGGAGAGGAGTCAGTCCATCTTGTCAAGTTCAGTCAAGAAATGTCACTGAGGTAGACAAGGCCGAAACTGCAGCCAAAAGACCCAAGGTCTTCTGTGCTTGTGAGAGTCCTGTCTTCCTCCATAGGCAGAGAAGTGCCTGGCTGCTGCAGGCTTCATGTGTTGAGTGCTGAGGAAGGAGTTGAGCCCCAAACCACAGGAGCTTCGACAGCCTCACTTTGTTGCAGAACATGATCAGGTTTGACTTGGGTATATTTCTATCTTTAGATTGGCTGTTGCTCAATGGGTAGTGATTTTTTTTTTTCGAGACAGGGTTTCTCTGTGGCTTTGGAGCCTGTCCTGGAACTAGCTCTGTAGACCAGGCTGGTCTCGAACTCACAGAGATCCGCCTGCCTCTGCCTCCCGAGTGCTGGGATTAAAGGCGTGCGCCACCATCGAAGGTGTGCGCCACCATCGCCCGACCTGGGTAGTGATTTTGATGCAAATATTCTTGGCCAGTTCTATTCCTCAGTGGGGTCATGGGTTTATTTTCACCAAATACATTTTTCCCTCTGTCGCAATGATGTCACAGACTTCTGTAATGACAGAGACATTTGAGGTGTTTCTTATTCTCAGGGATTTTTCTGGAACTAAATTGTTAAGAGAGAGTACAACAAGAATTGTGGACACAGCAGTCAGCACGGTGACAAACCTGAATGTTGTCTGCTTCCTTTTTTCCTGTGATGTTCGTGTCTAGGTTTGCCACTTGCCTGGTTTCATTTCAACACTAATGCCAGCCAGACTTAATCTATATACAGACGCAGGGCTGGGGCCGATCTGTCCTAACTTCTTATTTGGGCAAGGAGGGGAAGTGAAACAAGAAATTAAATTGTCTCATGGAAAAAAAAAAATCTATCAACCTCAAGTCTGTGGCTCTTATCTGATAGGGAAGGAGTTGAGGGACTCAGAATGAAACACAAGGAACAACTTATTCGCTGATAGAGGAGCTGAGAACGGCGGGGCTTCTCCCTCTAGGTTCATGTCGTATGAAGATCCTGCAAACCGGTATTAGTGGCCAACGCAGGGTAGACATCTCATGGGGGGGTGGCGATGGAATGTGTACTGCTCTATGAGTTTACTTCCAGTATAGAGAGTACTGTCACCAACACTGATGTTACTTTACAACATAAGAGACGCTGCATTTCAGGCCATCATAGCTGTATTAAGATGGGTCCCATTGACAACCCCTCGGCCGCAATTGCTCCACATTTGGATCTAAAAATAAAGAATACGAAGCCTTACTTTTCAAGGATGGAGGGAACTTAAATATTTTTCACGTCAACTCAATTTACCAGTGAAGAAAAATGGAAGTGAACGGCGGCCAATATTCTGCAGCAGGTTTGTCTCCATCATCTCATGGACACCCAGTGAGATGTTGACTGCATACTCATTTTGCACATTGGGAAGATGAAACTCAAAGGTGAGTTTTCTAAAAAAAAAAAAAAGTGAATGGAGGTGGGTGGGTGGAGAGATGGCGCAGAGGTTAAGAGCATTGTCTGGTCTTTCAGAGGTTCTGGGTTCAATACCCAGCAATTGCATGGTGGTTCACAACCATCTATAATAGGATCTGATGTCTTCTTTTGGCTTCAAGTATATATGCAGAGTACTCATCTATAAAATATAAATAATAAATAAAAAATATTAAAAAACAATGAATGAATGGTACCTACTGGCATCATGGGACTTAAACTTGAATTTTTCCTTTCCTCTAGTTTTCCTTCTGTCCCTTCCTCCGTCTCTTTTCTCTGCCTCCCCACCCCCACATCCTTTTTCCAAGTTTCTCTGTGTAGCCATGTCTGTCCTGGAACTTACTCTGTAGAGCAGGCTGGTCTTGAACTCATACATCTACCTGCCTCTGCCTCCTGAGTGCTGGGATTAAATGTGTACACAACCACCACACAGCTACTTCTTTCTTTTTGTCGACAAGGCAAACAGTGTAGCGGTTCCTCTATCTTGTATTCTTGCTGAGGCCATTTTAGGTTAACACGAATTTGGCCTCTCTGATGGAGAATCTCATGGAAAATTATTATTTTTTTAAAACTATTTATTTATACAATATTTTGTCTGTGTGTATGCCTGAAGGCCAGAAGAGGGTGCCAGATCTCATTACAGATGGTTGTGAGACACCATGTGGTTACTGGGAATTGAACTCAGGACCTTTGGAAGAGCAGGCAGTGCTCTTAACCGCTGAGCCTTCTCTCCAGCCCTCATGGAAAATTATTTAACTCTATTCTAGAAACCTGAGGTCAAGCTGCCTCAGCTAACTTGTAGTTTCTGTTAAACAACCTGCTTGTAAGAACCTCCCCCTCCAGTTAACTGTTTACCTTAGCTTCGGTTAAACTGCTTGTTTGTGCAAAACCTCCCCCTGAAGCTGCCAAGATACTGTCTTTAAAAACAAAACAAAACAGCCAACTTGCTCTAAACATTTGACATTGCACTTGAGTTCCAAAGACCTTAGTGTAGCCCCAACCCGCGAGACTAAAGATGCTCAATTGTCTGTAAACCACGTCTGAGAGGTCCTCTCTAGAGGGCACCCACAATACAATACCATTCTCTTTCAATCTCTTTGAAAAAAAAAAAAAGAGAAAATGGTTTTGATAACTGATGAGTTAGTTAATAACTGGAATTCACTCAACTCCAGCACATGATAAATACTCTCAAATGCTAGGTCCTATTGTTTACCTGTATGAGTCACTTTTAAGGTCTACCTGCAAATTCACAGCACCGCCAACAGTGCCAAATCCCCCAGGGCTCCATGGGGGCCTAACTGTGGCCCAAACCTGGTCAAGATGTGGTGCTACCACCCAGTGTCCCTTTATGAAATAGTTCAATATGTGCTTTGCTTTCTTTTTTTTTTAAATATTTATTTATTTATTATGTATACAATGTTGTGTCTGTGTGTATGCCTGCTGGCCAGAGGGCACCAGACCTCATTACAGATGGTTGTGAGCCACCATGTGGTTGCTGGGAATTGAACTCAGGACCTTTGGAAGAGCAGGCACTGCTCTTAACCTCTGAGCCATCTCTCCAGCCCTGTGCTTTGCTTTCTTTGCAGTTCATGCTCTGGGAAAGCATTCTACCATTGAACCCCAGCCTCTTTCCTCTTTTTTTTGAGAGGGGAGTAATTCGAGACAGGCTTTCTCTGTGTAACTGTGTTCTGGAACTTGCTCTGTAGACCAGGCTGGCCTCAAACTCATAGAGATCTGTCTGCCTCTGCTTCCTGAGTGCAGGGATTAAAGGTGTGCGCTACTGCCCAACTCCTTTTGATCCTCTTAAAAACATTTTTTTTTTCTTTTTTAAGAAATAGTCTAAGTTGCTCGGGCTGGCCTTGAACTTTCAATCTTTTTCATTCAGCCTCATGCAGACTTGATATTACAGGCCTATACCACCAGGCCAAGCCCCTCCATTACTCCCCCCTCCCCCTTTTTTTTTTTCAGAAGTCTGTGCCTGGGAGGAAGCGAGACTTTTTTCAAACGTTACAGCATTTAGTTCCCAAACACACTGTAAAGAGCTGAAAGAAAAGGCCAAGCTTTGGAAGACTTGAGAAGTGTTTCCATGTGACCTTTGGAGGTTCTAAACACCAGGTAGCCTGTGTAGTCAGCCCCATCCTCCAACAAAGCTAACACAATGATGCTTGAGAGATGTCATAAGGCATGTGATAGTTAATTGAGCTATTATCGAAGAAGGGCAATGTTTGTAAGCCATGCCATTGACTGCCATATGTCCAAGGTAGCCCAGGCCATTGCTAGGCTGTGTGTCCTGCACTCCCTTTGTTCTCGCATCTGCCACCTTTTTAGGGTGACTTTTGCTGCAGTCCTAGCCACAGAGGTTGCATATGTTTCAGGGCAGGGGCACGAGGATAAGAAAAGTTTAGTAGGAGGAACAGAGATAAGAAAGAATCACAGAGACTTGGGATGGCAAGTCAATGAATATTGAATGTTGAATTTCTTTTGACTCCTGAGTTTTGAGTTCTGAGTTTACCTGTGTTTAATTTTCCATACATTTTTACACCCCAATACAAAAAGGGGGCGCGCAAAAGACTGCTTTAACATGATACAAAAGACTACTAGAGACATTACTTGCTTCAGTGCTTTGAGACATCAAGTCATTAATTCATGAGAAAAGCATTCTGTTGTTTAGGCAGTGAACCCACCCTAGACCAAGTATCCTGAAGGCAGCCACTCCCTAGGTCAAACTTCCTAATTCAAAAGAAGGAGCAGAAGGATTCTTGAATTCTCTGACCTTTGGTCGGGGTGGAAGGATACACCTCTAAGGGTCATCTTACTGTTCAAAACACCAAGTAAGCACACATTAGGTCAGGGTGGATAGCCACAGTTTTTGTCAACAACTCTGATCAAGCTGAAACTCTCTGACCTCTAGACAATGTAGAATAGGTTCACATTTTTGAGCCTCAACATATTCTTCCTTTTGACTAATTTTAAGAAAGCCTGAGCTTTTGCTACAGGACAGATGATTGCAACTATCTTAGGTGAACATTTTGTTGTTGCTGTTGTTTTAGAGACTTACCCGTCTTTGTTACATGTATTCTATTCATGGATGCCCTTGTCTTAGGTGCCTGGTGGATGGGTCCGGGAAGGATCTTACCCATCTCCGACTGTTGACCTCTGTAAGCCAAGGATTAAGGAAGAGTGCACCTCTGGGCTCTGTTTCTGAGCCAAATTTCTGCCAAGCCAGTTCATCAGCAATTAGATATTGATAAACAAACAGATAGTGCTTTGTGTTACATATATGCCTATGGCTACAGTACCTCCTGATTAAAAGAGTGGAGGATCACCAGGAGTGGGAATGCCCTTTTGAATTGGTCTAGGGTGTTTCTTAACAGTTTTCAGCTGTTTCAAAATAAAATTTTTTTTCATTAAACATGTCCAATCCAAGAACTTGTTGGTAAGGTCAAACTTTTCTTAGACAAACTGTAATCTTTTTTTTAAATCAGTAGCATCTTATAGTGAACCAAAGCAGTTACAAACATTAACAGGTCAATATAATTTTAGTGTGGAAATTAACAATAAACACACAATTTGTAATTCTCTTAAATCCATTTTAATCAAAAGACAAGAAAAAGTTTCTTTTTGTTTTTGTTTTTTTTGAGACAAGGTTTCTCTGTAGCTTTGGTGCCTGTCCTGGAACTAGCTTGAGACAATGTTTCTCTGTAGCTTTGGAGCCTGTCTTGGAACTAGTTCTTGTATACCAGGCTTGCCTTGAACTCACAGAGAGCTGCCTGCCTCTGCCTCCCGAGTGCTGGGATTAAAGGCGTGCGCCACCACTGCCCAGCCAAGAAAAGGTTTCTGTGGTGGGTGAGAGTCTTAACTATATTTCTTTTTCTAAGCAATTGTCCAAGTCTCTGAGCAGTGGTAAAAACTTTAGGCTACCCTCCTCACCTCTGAAGAGAGGCTTCAGTCACTCTTTGTAATGAGTCTTTTTTTCCTCAGAGGGGAAAATTGAGGTCTCAGTTTTTAGGTCCTTTGTTTCAACAGCAGATTGAATACCACACTGGCAAAATGAGTTCTGTGTCCCAAGACATAGTATGGATAAACTGTCATATCTTTTGTCAGTGTCTTTTGTCGATTGCATTGGGTAGGTCACTCAGTCTAGGGGTTTGTAACCCACCCTGCAGTCAGTTACTCCAGGGTCACGGAGGGGTGCTATCTGGAAGAGAATGGGCTAGGAAAGAAGGAGGAGGCCATGCTAAGTTTGTCACAGCCTCCGTTTATTAGAGTCCTGGTTGCTGCTTATATAGCCCCTGGAGGAGGGCTTGGGGGGGCAGGGACTTGGGATCTCGCCGCGTGGTCCTGGTCACGTGGTTCAGGTTCCTCAGGTAGGCCAGGAGGTTACGTTCGGTCAGGTCACGTAAGCCAGGGGGTCAGCCACGAGTTGCCACACCTAGTTCCCTGGATAGCTTGATGTGAGGTGGGTTCTGCTAACAGATAGTTCTCCATTAACAGCTTAATTGGGTGGGGTAGGTTCTGTCAATAGAGTGATTCTTAACATAATTATGGGTGTGGGGTTCTCTGTAGACTCCCCAGGGCGATGGTTCCTGTAATGATTTTTAGGAAGGAAACGGCTCCTGACAGTCTTTGGAGTGGCTCCAAAGTAAACAAGACACACAAAGGTCTGGAACATTGTGCAGTAGGTCCACCAAAAAATTAGGAATCACCAGTCATCAGCACGGTCTTCTCTCTCTTCTCAGATTGCAACGTGATGTGTTATATGCAGGAACACTGGTTCAGGAATCCCTTTCCGCTACTTCTGTGGAGTCATCAGCAGCTGCTGTGTCAGCAGGGCTGGCATCCTTCTGTATAACACATCTTCATCTCATCATTTCTTGTGAAAAAAAAAAAAAAGCACAAATATGCCCTTGACCTCATATTAAGACTGGATCGGATCCCTTCTATAATCAAGGGCTAGGGTCTTTTCGCCTTACTTTAGCAAAGGTCTCCTTGGTGCCATCATGCCAAAATCTATCTGTGGTAGACTGCTCACCGGTACCCACATTTAAAAAGTTTAGAGTAAACAGGCACAATTGAAGGCATTTTGTGGCGACTAAACTCAAGTCCAAGTGGATTAAAGACCTCAATATCAGTCTGAACACACTGAACCTGATAGAAGAGAAAGTGGGAAGTACTCTACAACACGTGGGCACAGGAGACCACTTCCTACGTATAACCCCAGCAGCACAGACAGTAAGGGCCTCATTGAATAAATGGGACCTCCTGAGACTGAGAAGCTTCTGTAAAGCAAAGGACACTGTCGCTAAGACAGAAAGGCAACCCACTGACTGGGAGAAAATCTTCACCAACCCCGCAACTGACAAAGGTCTGATATCCAAAATATATAAAGAACTCAAGAAACTAGACCGTAAAAGGCTAATCAACCCAATTATAAAATGGGGCACTGAGCTGAACAGAGATCTCTCAACAGAAGAAGTTCAAATGGCCAAAAGACACCTAAGGTCATGCTCAACTTCCTTAGCAATCAGGGAAATGCAAATCAAGACAACTTTAAGATACCATCTTACACCTGTCAGAATGGCTAAAATCAAAAACACCAATGATAGCCTTTGCTGGAGAGGTTGTGGAGAAAGGGGTACACTCATCCATTGCTGGTGGGAATGCAAACTTGTGCAACCACTCTGGAAAGCAGTGTGGAGGTTTCTCAGGAAATTCGGGATCAACCTACCCATGGACCCAGCGATACATTTTTTTTTTTATTTAATGATTTATCGAAGGGTTCATGTTCCCCTGTAAGTAACAATAAATAGACCCATGGCCGCTGGCTATATTATCAAACGTTTGGAAGCTACCTTTTAAATCCAAACTATAAGTCTGCCTAGCTGACAGGCTCAACTTGCTTATTTATGTTTTTGTAGACACCTGTCTAGGCCGGGCCAATCTGGGCTGCCACCCCAAGCTGTCTGCTAGGATAAGGTTGTTAGCTTTGTTTTTTTATAGTTTGATTGTCTGATAGGGACCAGGCTATGCCTGGCTAGCTGAAGCTGGGAGCAGGCAGGGGCGCAAGCCCTGCTCTCCACTGCAAGGCTGTGTCTCACTGGGGACTTGGACCAGGAGGATGGTCCCTCACCGATGGGCTGGCAAATTTAGCTTAGGTTTTTAGGTGTCTGTCATTGCAGTGTCTTGAGATTTTCATGTCCACAAGCTTAGACAGGTATAATCATCCCAGTTTCTTTCTTTATTTCTCTCTCTCTCTTCCCCCCCTCCCTCCCTCCCTCCATTCCTCCCACCCTTCCTTCCTTTCTTTTCTTTTCTTTCTTTCTTAATTACCTGCTATTGTTTTTTTTTATTTTAAATCTTGCAATCACAAAATTAGGAGATTTTTCTATCAGGCCATGCTGCCTCTAGCCATTTTTTTGCTGACTGGCTCTGGGCACTGGCTGTGAGAAGCACAGCCCTCCAAACATTTTTGTCATCTGCTTTTTTTGACTCCACGGCACCGCGGGGGTCAGACCCAATTGCTATGGCGCGTGGCATAGGCTGCCATAATCTTAGCTGTAGCCCGGGCCATTGTTGGGCTCCGTGTCCTGAGCTTCCTTTTCTCTTTTCACCTGCTCAGCAGTGGCAGAGACTGCAGCTCCGAGACCGTAGCCTGGCTCGTGGGCTTGGTTGGAAAAGCCACCCCTTATGTCCTCGCCTCCTTATATTTTTCTGTCTGCTCAGTAACTGCAGCTATGGCTCTAAGACCATAGCACCACTGCTTGCCCGGGCGAAGGTGGGGCTGCACTTTGACCTCTCTGAGTCCTGGAGCAGCCCAAAAAGGTCAGCTGGTAGGGGAGCAGCGAGGCGGAGGAAGTATACTGTTTACATTATCTACAAACTCTAAAAATCTCTGCATTTGTTTTTGCCCCATGCCAGCTCCTCCGGCTGTTAAAGCACATTCACATTCAAACAATTGTACAGACAGTTGAATACTATGTCTTTGCCCCCCATGTTTACAGATATTTACAGCTTTACTCTCGCTAGCGTCACCGCCCTTTTATGTTTGGGGTGACTTCTGTTGAGATCCTCGCTGGGCGGGTTTGTACATTCCAGGGTAGGAGTGTGAGGATTAGAAAATGTTAAGTAGGTGGAACGGAGATAAGAGGGAGAAATCACAAGGACGTAGGATAGTATCCAGAGGGCGACTCAGCACGTACCGAATGCTGAATTCATCCACATTGATTTTCCATAAACTTTTACACTCCAATACAAAAAGAAGAGAAAAAGGCTGCTTTAACATTGATACAAAGGACAACCAGAACAGTTTCTTGCCCCAATACTTGAGACATCAAATCATTTAACTCTTGAGAAAAGCATTCTATTGTTTAGGCAGTGAACCCACCCTAGACCCAGTATCCTGAAGGCAGCCACTCCCTAGGTCAAATCTAACTCAAAAGTAGGAGCAGAAGGATTCTTGAATTCTCTGACCTTTGGTCAGAGTGGAAAGGATATACCTCTATGGGCCATCTTAATGTCCAAAACATCAAGTAAGCACACTTTAGGTCGGGACGTGGCCATAGTTGTTGTTGACAACTATGAGCAAGCTAAAACTCTCTGACCTTCAGACAAGGTGGAATAGGCTCACATTTTTGAGCCTCTACAGGGCAACACAAGATAACTTCTATGTACTTTATTAAACCATTAGCAACTGAGGGCCCTTAGTAGAAGCTCTGAACCAAAGGAACCAGCAACGGGGCTGTCAGAAAGAAAAGTGAGCCAGACCTGGAGTGTGGGCTGCCAGTAGCTGTTCTTTGAACTGGCAGGGAGAGCTGAATATCCAAGAGAAACGATGATGGGGTTAGGGACTCAGGCTATTTCCTGTAGTTTGTTGTTTTTATTCTTTTCTCTTTCGGGGGCCAACCACTGAACTCCCGAATAAAGACAGAGACTTATTACTATTTGGCTTGTTTCTTGCCACCTTTTCTTAAATTACTCCAGCTACCTTTTGCCTCTGGGTTTTTACCTTTCTCTATTCTTGTTTATCTTTTCTTTCCTTCTTATTCTGAGTCTGGCAGGGTGACTGGCCCTTTCTTTTCTCGCTCCTCCATCCCCCTCTTCCCAGATTTCTCCTCCTATTTATTCTTTCTGCCAGTCAACCCTGCCTATCCTTCCTCCTGCCTGGCTATTGGCCATTCAGCTTCTTATCAGACCAATCAGGCATTTTAGGCAGGCTGAGTAACATAGCTTCACAGTGTCAAATAAATGCCACAGGAAAGAATACAACACATCTTTTCCTCATTAAACAAATGTTCCACAGCATGAACAAATATAACACATCTCTAACTAATATTCTACAACAATTTTCTGTAGAGATGTTTCAAAAGTCCTGGCTAGAAACACAGCTCAGTGATAGTGTTCTTGCCCAGTACATGCAAGGCTCTGTGTTACAGCTCTAGTACCACAGGAAACAAGAAAGGGGAAAAACATAATTTACAGCATCCCCCTTGTCCTAGACACACTCAAATAAAAATTGAATAGTTTTCATGTTATTTGAACACCAAATTTTAAATTCTCAGTCTCCTGTTGTTCAGAGAAGTTAATTGCTCTCCTGAAGGCCACCCCATGGACAGAAAGAAGAACAGAGAGGTTGGGTATCTTATCTGTCACAACATTTTGTAGGGAAAGAAAACACTGTCCAGGGAAACAGAGTGACTTCTGAGAGCGGCCACTGGGAGAAGTTGCTCCCCTTCTACTTGTTCCACAGCAAGACTTCAGAAGGCAAAATCCTACCAGCATGTCTATCTATAACTAGCATTCAACGTACGACACGTTCAACAATGCATGATATTTAACACTCAACTACAGGGCATATTAAATATGTGATTATCTCAGCATCACAAGATTTGCTCTAACATAGACTCTCAGACACCAACCTTAGCCAAAAGGTAATATTTATGCTTTTCAAAGGCCGGTAAAATATTTGTACTTTGAAACACAAAGTTGGTAATGCTTAACTATGGGACAATCTTATCAGGATTTAGTAAATAGGTTCAAAGGAACACAAGCTGATTCTGGAACCTGGCTGAGCAGGGAGATTTAGCCGCCCTTTGGAGGGCAACTGATTATATAATGAGTCATGTGTATGCACGTCCTCTACGTCCTGAGTTATCTCAGGTAAATGGACTCTTTCTTTTTTTTTTAATTAATTAATTTATTTATTTATTAAAGATTTCTTGGACTCTTTCTTATAGACTCCAGAGTTAGCCTAGAGCACCAGCTTACTCCCAAGCACCGACTTGGTGCCTCAGGTCTTCCACCTGCCATTGCATAGCTAACGTGTTAACATGTTCTTGTACTTCTGTCAAGTTAGCTGGAAGGAAAGACCAGCTTTTAATCAGGTACCATCAAAGGAAAATCCAACCCTAAATCCCTCTCTAATCCCTAATACTGACCTTCAGAACCTGAGACCTCCCCAGTCCACCCTGAATCACGGATTGTCGAAGCATTTTGTTTTTTGTTTGATACAGGGTATATCTTGTATTCCATGCCGACTTTAACGTCACTATATAGTTGAAGATAACGTTAAACTCCTCGTCCTCCTACCTCCACTTCCTGAGTGCTGGAATTAAAGGCATGTCCTGCCAAGCCTCATTAATGTGGTACTCAACATTGAAACCTGGGCTGTGTGCATTCCAGGCAAGCATGCTACCAATTGACTTATATTCTGAATCTCTCTAGGCTTGCTTTAAAAAGTTGTAAAAGTAAGCCAGGTGTGGCGACACATGCCTTTAATCTCAACACTTGGGAGGTAGAGAGGCAGGCAGATCTCTGGCAGTTCTAGGCCATGTTTAAAAAAAAAATCAGAACATATAACAAAAGTTGCCATTGAAACTGTCTCTGTATAGTAGTATTATGTATGTTATATATCCAAATTCTAGAACTTCCTCATCACCTCTAGTTCAAAAATATTGTACTGAATACTGGCATCCTAAGATAGTATCCTTTCTCAATAATAGTAAAGGCTGAGAAATTCTTCAGTAGAAATAAATAATAATAAACATGGGAAAAATGGAAAATAAACATCATACACTATTGCTTTCATTTTCATGTGAAAAATTTGATTCAGCTTAAGTGAAATTAAAGAAGTAAACGAAGAGGAGGTTCGTCTTCCTGTTGGTCCTCTGAGAGTGAGAAGTTGGAGGATAGAAACCATGGTTCCTGCCCTGGTCCACTCTCTGCCCTCCTCCTATTCCACCCTCTTGGAAAGTGTGGCAGAGGCATCCCCACCTAATTCAATATTTTTGTTTTGTTTGTTTTTTTTTTCAGACAGGATTTCACTGTTTAGCCCTGGCTCTCCTGGAACTCACTTTGTAGACCAGGCTGGCCTTGAACTCATAGAGATCCACCAGCCTCTGCCTCCTGAGTGTTGGGATTAAAGGAATGTGTTACTACTGTCTGGCTTCCAGTTCAATATTATTTTGGAGCCAAATGCTTATACACTGGGATCAAGACTTAACCAATTAAAAGAGTTCCTAAAAGTCAATATTTTTCTTTAATTTGTTTTAGTTTCTTGGGAGGATGGTCCTGCAGAGGTATACTAACCTTGGAATGAAAAAACTGCCTTTGCCTCAGGGAACGCTAGACTCAGAGCAAGATCTTTGCTGCCTCTAGACAGGACCAGAAGGAATTCACTTCAACAAATTCTGATTGCAACCTGTATTAAGGTAGCCTGACACCACTGTAGAAAATGCCACCCTTGAAGTAGCAAGCTGACACCCTTAGGAGCTTTATTAGCAATTGATTGTGAATGACCCATGCCTGCCTTTGCACAGATAGCCAGCCCAAAGGAATGACAACCTATACTGAAAAAGTTATTCCTCACTAAAATAATGAGCTGCCCTCACCGTGGTGGTTTGAATAAGAATGGCCCCTCTAGGCTCCTGTAATTGAATACCTAGGGACTGGTGCTATTTGAAAGGATTAGGAGGTGTGACCTTGTTGGAGGAAGTGTGTCACTAGGGGTGGGCTTTGCGGTTTCAAAGCCCAAGCCAGGCCTAGATTCTCTCTCTTCCTGATGCCTGTGGATCCAGATGTAGAACTCTCAGCAACCCCAGCACCAGCGTTGTCTGTCTGCTTGCCACCATGCTTCTCACCATGCTGATAATGAACTAAACCTCTGAGCCTGTAAGCCAGCCCCAATGAAATACTTCCTTTTATAAGAGTTACTGTGTTCATGGTATCTCTTCCCAGCACTGACACACAGACCAGGACACCTCCTGCCCCTCCCAACTGGGGCCCTGCAGGTGTCCCCTCTGGGAAAGACTAATGACTACCATTGAACAACTGTGTATCCTGCTGGCACTGCCCCTTCTCCAGGAATGAGCCTGCTGCACCTTCTGCAGCATCCTTGATTAAATCCTTCTTTTTCCATTGGCATGATCTTCAGTAAATCAATTCCCAGCCCATGTGTCTGTCACCTTCCTGTCACTGATTTTTCCCCAGCATGGCACTATCTAGCAGCTTAAATGACAGTTAGTTATTTCAGCTTCTATTTGGGATCAGAAGGGGGTTGGGAATGATCTGTGAAAATCTAAGCTACACTGTTGTTTGGGTAAGAATTTCATTTTGTTTTAGGTATGTATAGTGCTTTGTTGTATGTAAACAGCAAATTGTAGGTAGACACTGGAGTTCTTTCAAGCTCTCAGAGGTGGCTGTTGTATGGTGTGATCTTTGCAGCGTAGCTTGGCCTAGAGCTGCCGAGGTACCCGGCCACTAAATTGTAACAGTTACCTGCTCCTATCTCACCACTGAGATTTTGTGCAAAGAACCGAACACTTTATTATCCTTTAATTTTTTTTTCAATGCAAAATCAAGCCAGGTGACTCCCTCCCTCCCTTGTATTAACTCGCCCATTTGATGAGTGGTCATTGACCGAGAGGAAGTCTGAGTCTGAAATGAAACTTGGTCTTCCTTGAAGAAACGAGCTTTGCTCCCTGATATTCATGCCCCACTACACACACACACACACACACACACACACACACACACACACACACACACACACAGAGGCCTGGAAGTAGTCACGGCAGTTCCAAATCCAGTTCTTACCAGTTCTACAGAGACATGGTGATCTGGGGTTGTTTAAAATCAGGCCCAGGTCCATCAGGTTTTTCTTTTTGTGTTCGTGTGCTCAAGCCTCTTTGTTAACTGTACCATTTATTTAAGATTATTGCTTCTGGAAGGAAGTCAGGGGAGTAACGGCCCATGAGCCGTTCACAACCTTTTTGCAAGAATTCTGGCAGGGGTGAAGCTCTTCTATGAGAGGCATTTGTACCTCCCAGTTTAGCTTTGAGAACACCCCCCCTTCACCAGGAACTGGAATTTCCCCGGGAATCTCACTCTGAGAAAAGGAAATGGCAGAAGCCTCCTGCCAGGTAGAGGAGGATGTGTGTCCCAAGAAGAGATTTCACAGAGACCTGACAGCTGGTTAGCCCACCTTTAAGGATTGCCTGGAGCCCCGATAATGACAGGCTGCTGGTGGGCTGGACTTCATCTTGGCAAGGACTGCTTAATGATCATATCTTCTGTACTTTGCTTAAACCCAAACCTCACGACAAAAGTATGAAGATGGATTTCCGGGTGCCAGAGGGCGTGGTGCATTGGGTTTCTTTCTTTATTGTTCTTTTTGTAGATCTCCTCATGAATCAGACCGGGAGTGGTGGTGCACACCTGTAATCCCAGCACTTGGGAGAAGAGGAACGCGGAGACTCAATAGTGAGTTCAAGGTCAGTCTTGGCTATATGGGACTGTCTCAGCCCTCTCTTTTTGAAAAATGTAGAGATTGAGATAATTCTAAGGATTTACAGACTCCCTCCCATACAAAATTCATCCTAGGAGCCCCAGGTTAAAAATTCTGCTTGAAGCTGGGCATGGTAGTGCATACCCTTAATCTCAGTCCAACATTTAGGAAGTAGAGGCAGGCAGATCTCTAAATTCAAGGCCATCCTGGTCCACAGAGCAAGTTCCAGGACAACTAGGGCTACACAGCCACTCTCTTAGAAAACAGGGGGGGAAAAAAGGAAGAAATAAAGAAAGAAAGGAAGGAAAGAAAAAAGAAAATTCTGCTTGAGAGACTGAAGACAGCCGGTAAAAAAGTCCTCTGGGTCCATGTGTTTTTTAACCCTGGACACATACTGGAATTGTGCAGAGATGTTTAAAAAGTACCAGGTTGGTACTTTTTTTTTTTTTTTTTTTTTTTTTTAAAGAACTGGTTGGTGTACATCCGGGGCACTGGAAAAGCTTTTGAGATTCCACATCATGTTCAGAGCTGAGGACCCAGCGTTCCCAGGATGGAGTTGAGCCTGTGAGAAGGATGAGCACAAATACAGAATACCAAACACATTCTTGCCTTGTGAGAGAGTTCCTTCACTTGAAACTTAGTATCCATCTCAAAGGCAAAGGTGTTTCTGAGCTCTATAGTTGACGGCAGAGACACTTCCATGGCTCAAGAAAGAGGACTCAGTGTCGAAGGACACAATATGAGCACAGCTAAATATTCACCTCTCCCCAACAAACCCAGGTGAGAATGTAAAGCCCACAAGGAACGAAACCCTGGCAGAGGCTCAAATGGGCCCAGAGGCTGAAGGGAAAATTCTAGAAGGAATACCGCTGAACAATAGGAGTGGTGTGGTGTCTTAGTCTCTATGGCTGTGAAGAGACACCATGACCACAGCAACTCCTTTTTTTTTATTGCAGCTTTTAAAAAATCTTATTTATTTTTATTTTTATATGCATTGCTGTTTTGCCATGGGTGTCAGGTCCTTTGCAAGTGGAGTTACAGACAGTTGTGAGCTGCCATGTGGGTTCTGGGAAATAGTACTTCGGGAAAATAGTCAGAGCTCTTAACTGATGAGTCCTCTTCCCATCTCCAGGTTTATTTATTTTAGAAGTAGGTACATGTTAAGAACATTTTTTTAGATTGTGTGTGTTGTCTGCATGAACTTAGAATGTGTGTGTTATCTGCATGCATGTGTGTGTACCACAAGCTTGCCAGTGGAGGTCAGAAGAGGGCATCGAATGCCCTAGAGTTCCAGATGGTTGTGAACCACCCTATGGGTTATGAGCCACCGTAAGGATCTTACTATGTAATTCTGGCTGGCCTGGAATTCACTGTGTAGACTAGGCTGGCCTTGAACTTGCAGAGATCTGTTGTGGGAATTCAGTTAGCCAATAGCTTTGGGGATACCAGACGTAGGAGAAGGGTCTTCTGTCTGTGGACAGGATGGCTTTTAAGAGAGAGGAGGGGCTTGCTCACTCTCGTGGGTGGTGGTTGGAGATTTGATTGCACCTCCCAGTGCCCAGAGAGCAGAGGACCATGGTGGCTCTCTACCTTGTTGTTTGTGAGTGGTCCTCAATAAATATTTGATAATCCCCTTTATCTTGGGCCCTTGTGGATTCTCTTACCCACGTTTACAGAGATCTGCCTGTCTCTGTCTTCTGGGTGCTGGATAAAAGATGTGTGCTATTCCTTTACTCCCTTTGTAAATCTGGTTGGTTGGTAATACATTGTTTTGTTATCGCTTCTCTCAAAAACAGCATCATGGGTTTAACAGAAGCTTACCTACTAAGAGTACCTACAGTAATAGATACACAAACCACAGGGAATCATGAAGTTGGCTTGGCCTGGCTGCCTTAAGAGGTATACATCATAGGTTTTTCAGGCTAGCGTTCATGGCTCCCGGGGCACAATGTGCCTTCCAGTTAGTGGAAGACTCCTTCAGGCAGTGAAACATTCAGGCCTCTTTGGGTTTCTCTATATGTTCTTTTGCAAGTCAAGGAAGCAGGGACACTCAACAGGACAATTGGACTTAGACATTAGTCTTGTGTGCCCCGTAAAGTCTGCAAACATCATTGTGTCCTGGCAACCACAACTGTATCGATCCTGAAAACCGCCATTATATTCTATTTCTGATAAAGGTATAAAGAGTCTGAATGCTCTCAATACAGTCGTCACAGCCCTCAGTCTTGCTGGGACCCCTCCCATCAGCCTGGTTTAATTCCTCACGACCATATCAGGTAACTTTGGCCTGGTAAGTAAGCGCCAGCACTTGCAATCAACAAAAAGGACAGGCAAAGAAATCTCAGATCACAGCAGAGGAGCATGCATAAAAACATGGGAAATAACTTAGCCCACAATTACTCAACAATAGAAGCCAAGAATAATGAAATAATGATAAACCAGCCTGCCTCTATTTTGAGCTTGAAAGCCATCTTATAGCTTTATAATAGGAAACTTGTAAATCTGAAAAAAAAAAACAATTATACATTTGACCTCAGAAAGTCAATAATTGCCAGCCCAGATTATTATATCCAGCAAACATAGTCTATAAATTGTCAGAAGTCTGGATGCAGCTCAGTTGGTATAGAGCTCACTTAACATACACAGGGCCCTGGGTTTGATCCTCGGCACCACAAAGTCCTATGTAGTTGTCTGCTCTTTTTGTTCATTTATCTATTTTATATCCATAGATACTCTTAGTGGGTAGACTTTCCTTAAACCTATGCTACCTACTACCATTTGGAGAGAAGCAGTAACAAAAAACTGCCTTACTACTCAACCAGAAAGGAAGTAAAATGGTGTTGATTTGTGCACTCCTGTAATATACCAACACCTGGGAGGTGTAAGAAGAAAGATCAGAAGTATCATTCTCAACAACTTATAGAGTTCAAGGCCAACCTGGCTTACATCAGACCCTTTGGCAAATAATACAAGATAGGTGGAAAAGTGAAGATCTTCCAAGTCAAGCACAAACAAGTAATTTACAACCTTTAAGCCATTGTCACCGAAGAGATTGTATACACAAAGGAGGAAGACAATAGTCACAACACAAAATCTCAGGAAAGAATACATCTCCTGGGAAGAGAAAGTAATAATAAAAAGTAGGAAAGAACTGGGCGTACACATGCAACTCAGTAAGTAAGCAAACCTTTAGGACAAATAAAGGGCAAAGAAAAGAACTGACAGCATTCAGCCTAACAAGGACAAGTGAAAGGCCTGGAGTTGGCATAAGACACCCCAGCACTAAGTTCTCAGCACAAAGGAGGTTTATTTGCCCCAGAGGAACAAAGAGCAGGGAATATATGTTTGTAGAGACACACCTCAAGGGCAAGGATAATAATTGGAAGATGGAAAACTCTGAATAACCAAAAGCAAGAAGTAGGCAGGAGTAGTCATTCTTATGTCTGACAGAGTAGACATCAAACCAAAGCTGGAAAAGAGGAAAGAGTTACTATAGGTAAATGAATACAAGTTTTCAGGACTACATAATGGTTAGAAGTACATATCACTGCACGCTGGTATACTTGATGTCATAAAGCAAGCACTGCTGGACATAAAGGGAAGATACATTCTGATACAGTTTCAGGGGCTTCCATCTTCCACTCTCATTGATTGGGCATCCAAACAAATCAACAAAGAAACTTCTGACCAAAACCACATTCTACATCAAAGGGACTTACTAGATATCTACAGTGTTCCATCCAGTTGTGGAATACACATTCTACTCAGAAGCACATGAAATTTTCTGCACAATAGATCACATTCTGGACCCCAAATCAAGTCTTTTTTTTTTTTTTTTTTTTTTTTTTTTTTTTTTTTTTTTTTTTTTTGTTTNAGTTTTTCGAGACAGGGTTTCTCTGTGGTTTTGGAGCCTGTCCTGGCACTAGCTCTTGTAGACCAGGCTGGCCTAGAACTCACAGAGATCCGCCTGCCTCTGCCTCCCGAGTGCTGGGATTAAAGGCGTGTGCCACCACCGCCCGGCCCAAATCAAGTCTTAACGAAATATAAAACTAGACAATGAGCTCTCCTGTCTCGCCAGTATCATAGTGGAGTAAATCTGGAAGTCAACAGTAAGAGGAAGCACGGAGACTTAAACAAACACATGGTGACTGTAAAACAAACTAGTGGACGGTCAACAGGGCCACTGGAGAAAGCAGGGAGGAAACAAAATAACTGCAACAATCAAGTGAAGATACAAACATAATTTATCAGAATATGTGCAATACAATAAAGGCAGTCCTAAGAGGGAGGAAGTGCATAGCTATAATTTCCTACATAAAACAAGCCCAGAAAAGCAGAAAAACATAAGGGCACATGCTTTTGATTCCAGCACTTGGGAAGTTCCAGATCAACCAGAACTATATAGTGAGATTCTTTCTTGTGTGGTGTGTGTGTGTGTGTGTGTGTGTGTGTGTGTGTGTGTGTGTGTGAAATAAATAACATAAATAACTTACCTGGAAAGAGGAACTCTCATTTGAGGAACTGCCTCCTTTAGATTGGCCTGGCCTGCAAACAAATCTTTGGTGGCTTTTTTTTTTTTTTTGATTGCGGGAAAGATGTGGGAGGGCCCCGCCTTTTGGGGGTAGTACAGTTGACGGGCAGATGGGCCTGGGTTGTGTGAGAAAGGTAGCTGAGCAAGCCAGGAGCCAGGAAGGCAAACCAGCAAGCAGCATGCTTCCGTGGTCTATGCTTCAGTTTCTGCCTCCAGGTTCCTGCTTTGAGTTCTTTTCTTGGCTTCCCCTGATGACGGACTATAATGTGCAAGATAAAATAAACCCTGTTCTCCCCCCCTTTGCTTTTGGTTGGTGTTTTAGCCCAGCAACAGAACGCAAACTAGGACACAAGCCCAACCAGCAATTAATAGATGGAAAGGAAGGAAGATCAGGGCTAAAGTCAATGAAAGGGGACTGTAAAAAAAAAAAACGATACAAAGAAGCAGTGAGACAGAGTTGGTTCTTTGAATAGAAAAAGTTGACAGACCTTTAGCCAAGCTAACCAAAAAAGAGAAGGGATTCAACTTAATGAAACTAGAGATGAAAATAAGAAGGTTGCAAATTATATTAATTGAATTCAGAGGATCACTTCAAAGTTCCCATTTTAATTTCACCATGAGGCTTTGTAAGTTTCCAGGGAAACCTGACAGAAAACAAAACAGTAAAAAAAAAAAAGTGAATGTGTATATGTGTGTGTCTGTGTTCTGTGCAGTCTATAGCATGATCTACCATAGCTGTGCTTTTAGTTTTGAATAAGTGCAAGTATCAGAAAAAAAGTTGCAGACAGATAGCAAAACATCAATGTAAACTGATGTTTACAACATCCAGCAAAAATCAGCTAAGGAAATTTTAAGCCTTGTTAAAAAACGATGACACTGGAGATCCTTACGGGAGAGATTTCTAGCCAAGAGTTCTAACGGTGGATGAGTTTTCCAATAAGTGTTTTAATTATAAGCCATTTTATATAATGTCAAAAATATTAGCCAGCTCTATTGGAAATAGGTTTCCCCTTGGACTTTTCAAAGGCAAATGCCTTTGCTGGTCTCCTTCCCCTTGTCACAGAGTTGGGGGCAGGTGTCAGTCTGACCAAGGACAGCGACTTTTGGTGGAAAATTTGAGACAAGCATGCTTGGCTATGACATGGAAGGAAGGGCCAAATCTCATCTGCAGACCCAGCTTCTTACTTAACTCAAACAATAGAATGGATCCACAGAAGGCATTTGCCCCTATGTAAAACAGAAGAAGTTAGCAAACGGTTGCATTTTCTAATGGGTCAGAGGAGAGGTTGGAACCTGGAGATGTTTGCTGGGCAGGAGTCTTGGTGTTGCGTCCGGTGTTGACAGAAGGGGCCCAAAGCTCCTCCTCCTTCTAAACCTGTGTAGATTTGTCCCGATGAATCTTATCATCTGCTGGGTTGTGCACTGGAGAGGGACAGTGATAAGGGTCAGAAAGCAGTCTTGTTTCCATTAGAATGCCATCAGAGGTGGAAGAGTTGATTTTGAAGGGTCACCAGCTGATATTACGAAATTTTATGAAGTCATAGGTGTGTGGCAGCAAGTACCGCTAGTTCATGAAGATCAAGCTAATAGAAGTATCTAATAGAAGTGTCTAAACTGAGTCCTTCTTGGCTAGGCTTCGAGGGGTCATCGGCATGAAGACTGTACTCACAATCAGTTAGCGTGTGTCTGCAAGTGGAGGCAGACAATCCGAAAAACTCAATGGGTGCCCTCCCTCGTATAAAGGAATAAAATGGTAGAATATAATAGTACTGTCATATCGTTCACTAAAGACCACTATTAAATCCTCTCATTAAGGGCAGGCTTGAGTGGAGAACACCATAAGCATTATCTTTTCTTTTCTTTTAAAGGTCTGGGTCAAATTGATACAGTCTAGGGGTAGCTGGTTACACAAAAGGAACATGTATTTGAATGTCTCCCTCTCTCCTTTGTCCTCCCCAGCCTTGCATTCTCTAGAGGTTTCCCTATCTTTTTTCCCTTTGTAAGCTATGTTGAGGACAGAAGAGGCCTGTGGGACTCGTCGCTCTCATCCGAGGAGATCTGAGTTTTCTGTATCTTGTTCTCCTGAGTTAGGGGCGATGAGGAAGGGGAACCCAGAAGACCATATGCTCTTACTGATGTGACTCCACGTGGCTGTGACACCCTGTGACTTTAATGAAAACGTCTTGCTCTTTGCCTACCTGTATTGGATCTATCATCCAAAGAAACCTCTAATGAGTATATTAACCCTCACACATCAGGAAGCCAGACGATTTCTAAAGGTCATATGAGGTAGAGAGAGTCTCCAATAAATGGAGCCTTTATTGGCTCTCTTGTACATCCTCTCTGAACTTTTCCCTCATATTTACAATCTGCCAATCCATATCACATTTCCTCTATCTAGATAAAGAAGCAGGCCTGACAGCATTCAGGGTGAACTCCTCGATTTAAAGAGGGGTAGCAATATAGTTGCCTAGATTAGGAGAGCTATGTGAGTGTCTGTAGTCTGGAGACATCGGGACACAGAAAAACAGTAACGTCTAAGAGACCTAGGAACGAGAAGATAATCAGAACTACTCTCCTTAGCCTGCCTGTGTCACAGCGTATGAAAACCAGACCAAAAGCAAGGGTAGGTACGGTGGGGCAGTGGGATTGAGGAGGTAACAAAGAACGCTATGTCAGCCAAAGAAAAGCCAGAATCGGAGACTGGGTACTAAGACTCCGTGGAGCCAGTATCACCTCTCTCCCACCTGTTGCTGCCTTGTCTAGGGGTCTGTCATTCAGGGTTCATGGGTGGGATCTCAACCTCGGGTAAAACACACACACACACACACACACACACACACACACACACACGCGTGCGCACGCACGCACACGCACACACTCACACGTGTGTGCACGTACACATTTAAAATAGATGGGATTTAATTTAAATGATTGTCGAAGCTAAAGAGTTCCGAGATCTACAGCTGATAAGCCGAGGCATCAAGACAACCCATGTTGCAGCTCCAATTTAAGAGTAAAAGAAGACTGTGTCCCAGTTCAGGAGCCAGGTGAAACCCACATTTTTATCCTATTCAAAACTCTTAGTTGATTGGCTAATAACTGGTCAGCTTAGGGGAGGCCATCTGCTTTCCTTTGTTTATCAATTCAAATATGAGTTTCATGCAGAGACAACCACACAGATAAGCTCATGACAATGGTTGGTTAGCTATCTGGGCACATCCAAGCCCAGTCAGGCTTGCACATAAACCCCTATGATAACCAATAAGAAAGTTAAAGTTCAAGAGAAAACAGCAGATTTTTCAGCCTGGCTGAGCAGAGCCCCCCTGCATTTGTGTGTCTTTCCTTTACTGCACGCATCTAGCTGTGTGCACAGCAACGCTGCCAAAGAAGTTCCTATTCACACAACCCAGAAAGAGCGCTGCGAGCCAAACCATCACATCAGGGCAGGTGCTCACAATGGTTCTTTGATGATGAAGTAACCCGAGTTCTGAAAACACACAGGAAAACCCTGACAGAGCCAAGGCTCATCTCTTCAAAGAAAGGGAGTTTAGCCTCTGAAGCTTTCAGTTAGGACAAGATTTGCACTCTACTGGTAATATGTGAATAAAGTCTGTGGTTGGGAACAAAAACTGAACCAGGATCCATGGCAAGAACACCAGCTGCCCATAACTGCTGGGCCATCCCTCCAACTCCAAATGAGCTGTTCCCGTTCACAGCGTGTTTAACACCAAATATATTGGGAAGTGAGATATTTCCTAGCATCAACAAATTTTCCAGCTATTTGGACAAAGACCATGATGCACTTTTATTCTGGTATTAATTTCTGAAAGACAGCCTCAGAGCTGGATATAAGCTTTATCCAGATATAAGCTAAAGTCATCTGAGAGGAGGGAGCCTCAATAAAAACAAAAACAAAAACAAAAAAGCCTCTATAAGATGAACTTGTAGGCAGGTCTGTAGGGCTTTTTTTTTTTTTTTTTTGGTTTTTCGTGACAGGGTTTCTCTGTGGCTTTGGAGCCTGTCCTGGAACTAGCTCTGTAGACCAGGCTGGTCTCGAACTCACAGAGATCCGCCTGCCTCTGCCTCCCTAGTGCTGGGATTAAAGGCGTGCTCCACCATCGCTTGGCCGGTAGGGCTTTTCTTTTTTTTTTTTTTAAATATTTATTTATTTAATTAGGTGTACAGCATTTCTTCCATGTGTGCCCACAAGCCAGTTCTCATTATAGATGGCTGTGAGCCACCATGTGGTTGCTGGGAATTGAACTCAGGACCTGTGGAAGAGCAGGCAGTGCTCTTAACCTCTGAGCCATCTCTCCAGCCCCTGTAGGGCATTTTCTTAATCAGTGATTGATGGGGGAGGGTCCAGCCCATGGCAGGTGTGTCGTCTGCGTTGGCAGTCCTGGTTCTATAAGAAAGGAAGCTGAGTAAATCATGAGGAGCAAGTCAGTAAACAGCACCCCTCCATGGCTTCTGTATCAGTTCCTGCCTCCAGGTTCCTGTCCTGCTTGAGTTCCTGTCCTAACTTCCTTTGATGATGAACTGTGACATGGAAGCATAAGCTGAACAAACCCTTTCCTCCCCAAGTTGCTCTGGCCATGGTGTTTTATCACAGCAATAATAACTGTAACTATGACAGCAATTATAGGAGTTATTGTTCTTCCTGGTCTGGCTGAATACCTGAAGGAAAAATGGGTTTGTTTTGTGGTGTGGCAAGTCCTTCTGTCTATGTGTTGCTTTTATTGGTTAATAAATAAAGATGTGGGGCTGGAGAGATGGCTCAGTGGTTAAGAGCACTGACTGCTCTTCCAGAGGACCCAGGTTCAATTCCTAGCACCCACATGACAGCTTGCAGCTGTCTGTAACTCCAGTTCCAGAGAATCTGACATCATTATACCAATGCACATGAAATAAAGCGAAAAAAATTATAAATAAATAAATAAATAAATAAATAAAGAAAGAAAGAAAGAAAGAAAGATGTTTTGGTCAGTGGCTTAGCAGGATAGGGCAAGGTGGGAAATCTAAACAGAAAGAGGAGTCAGAAGAAGTCATGTAACTGCCAGAGGAGACAGATGCCCCGGAACTTTACTCGGTAAGCCACTGCCATGTGGCGATACACAGATCAATAGAAATGGGTTGATTTAAGATGTAAGAGCTAGCTAGGAATATGCTGGAACTATTGGCCAGACAGTATTGCAAATAATATAGTTTCTGTGTGATTATTTCGGGGCTGGGAGGCTGGGAACAAATAAGCAGTCTCCGATTACAGCTTTGGTTCACAGTTTGAGGGGCTTCAGTACCCTTTCATGGGGAAGGCATGGGGGCAGAGGCTAAGGTTTCTGGTCACATTGCAAGAGTCCAGAGCAGAGGGGGAAGGAAGCTGGTGCCTTGACCCACCTTTTTATTCAGCTCAAGGCCCTAGCCTGTGTGGGGTGGAACCTCACCTATTCCGAGGATCGTCCCTCATCACTCAAGCCGCTCTGGGGCTGCTCTCTCATGAACGGGGCTGTATCTCCTGGGTGATTTTTGACACCATCACGTGGGCAATCAAAATGAACCATTACAGTGTGAGACCGCACAGACTTTGGTGTGAATGCCACAATGTCTCCCATTTCAGATGGCACCACATCCAGGATTTCAGAATCCCCACGCTTTGGTCCAACTCGGCTACAAATTGGAGGACGCTCAGAACACTCTTCGCTCTCTGCAGGTTTGATGATAACTTTCTGGAATGGTTTACAGTATTCCAGAAAACAGTGCTTGCTTTTATAGGTTTGCCTTAAAAGCTACACATGAAGCACCAAATGAAGAGGTGACATCTAAAAGGATGCAGCGGAGCTGGTGCGCGGCTCCCCCCTCCTCCGCACGGCCCCTGGCACGGCCCCCTGGTGCAGGTTTATGCTTGCCATCTGGAAGTGCTCCAGCCTTATCATTTCGGGCATTCGCTTCTGTTGCACAGGCCTGATTTATTACATCATTAGCCATTGGTAATTGAATTCAATCTCCAGCATGCTTTCTCTGGTAGATATTTGGGGTGAGGCTGAAGTTTCAGCCTCCTAATGGCTAGCTTTTAGGGCAACCAACCCCCCCCCCTCCTGAGGTTAACTAGAGGTCCACTAAGGGCTACCTCATTAGCATAAACTCAAATGCGGCTTGTTATGAATATCAGGGTATGCTCTTGTTGCTCAGGGAACAAAGACAGAGATCCAATCCATATTTCTTATTCTATCAGAACAGAATAAAGTGCCTCCCTCCCGTTCTCTAACCACAAATCCCTCACAGCTAACAACCACGTCTGCCAGCACACTTACATTTGGGCCAGTAATTGCCTAACAGACATAGCCAAAAACACCCACAGATTTGTGCCAATCTTCGGCAAAGTCAGAGTAGGCTAGAGATAGATTTAAAGAAACAGTTAATTTACCTCCTTAGCAGTGTCTCTTCCCATGTCAGTCATGTTCCATGTTAGTACCAGTATTCTATTGCTGACACGAGGCTCCGTGACCACAGCAACTTTTATAAAAGAAAGCATTTAATTGGGGATTTTGTATAGTTTCAGAGGCTTAGTCTATTATCATCAGGTCAGGAATCATGGCATCATGTAGACAGACATGGTGCTAGAGAAGAAGTTGAGAGTTCTACATCCAGAGTCACAGGCAGCAGGAAGTGAGACAGTGGGCTTTGCTTGGACTTTGGAAAACCTCAAAGTCCACCTGTAGTGCCATGCTTCCTCTATCAAGGCGATATTTCCTAATCCTTTCAAATGGTGCCATTCCCTGGCGACCAAGCAATAAATCTATTAGCCTATGGGCTAATAAACAATGAATAATAAATCACTCAAACCACTACGTTCTGACCCCCATAGGCTTGAAGCCATATATAATGCAAAATGCATTTAGTCCAACTTCAAAAGTCCTTGTAATCTATCACAGTCTTAACATGATTTAAAAATCGAAAGTTCAAAGTCTCTTCAGAGACCCAAGGCAATCTCTTCACTGCAATACCCTGTAAAGTCAAAAACAAGATCACATCCTTCCAGCATACAGTGGCCAAGAGTAGACATTACCATCCCAAAAGGGAGGTAAGGTGTCATAGAGAGAGATACTGGACCAAAGCAAGGCTGAAAACCAGCTGTCAATCTACCCTGTGCATCCTCAGGTCTGATACCGAGGCATGCCTCAGATCTCCCACTCATTTCAGCTCTGTTGACTCCGCACGCTTCTTTCTCTTGGGCAGGTGCCACTCCTTGTTAGCAGTTCTCCTTGGCAGGTATCGCGAGACTGGCATCTCCAGCATCCTGGGGTCTCTGAGGCAATCCAGGCTTCACTTCCATAGCTTCACACAGCGAATGGCCTCTCTAGCCTTCCACCCAGGGACACCCCGACCATGCCTGGCCTCATTAGCCTTCCTTAGCCATGAGGGAAGATTCTACAATCCTTTTCTTACATCCTTTGAGGCAGGGCAGTAACACACAAGCACAAGCAAGCTCGTGCAAACGCACAAGGAATAAGCAAAATTGGCCAAGACAACCTGTCAGCGGACCAAAACCATGGTAACCAATGACGCCCACTTCTAGTTAATCACAACACGCCAGCAGTGACCGCCAGTTTCCAAGGACCAACCAGAAACGGTCCTGTGGCAGCTTAATTTCCCTAACTCAAAAAAAAAAAAAAAAAAAAAAAAACCAC
>NW_026067924.1:2295114-2298280 GCF_014885135.2 Alexandromys fortis
CCCCCCCCCCCCCCCCCCCCCCCCCCCCGGAAAAGGAAATGGCGACTGCACACAGGCGAGCAGCAATAAACCAGCAAAAACTACACTGGCTCCTGACATGGACGGACCTTTTCCTTTTGCTCTCTTTTTGGGTCCTCCTTACACTCTTCTGGGCATTTTTCTTCCTTGCTTGCTGCTCCGGATACCTTCTCCGCTGGCGTCTTGGGTTCGCCCCCTTTGGCTGTTTTGGGTGAGTTGACCCCTATTCTCATTTTCCAAGCCTTTGGTGAGTTGGGGCTTTCTTTTCTTTCTCCTGTTTGTCTGCCTGGTTAGGAAGGTCTTGACTCGGTTCGTCCAGGTACCTCCACACAAGGGCTGACCACCCACGAGGGTAGAACCAGGAAAGGACCCACGGCAGGTCCTTTTCACTCGGAGACACTGTGAGCATATGGCAGTGGCCTAACCGCGGAAGTCCCTCACTATAAGGAGCACACTGGGTCCACAAACACTAATTTCTCTTTCTCTTCTGTTCTTGTCCTTGCATGGACTCCCTAGTGGCCTGATAGCAACTGATGACTTTTGCCCAGGGCCACTTTCCGGGATTGTCCTAAGGCTTTCTTGCTTTACGGGGAGTCCCAACTGCTCTTCCGAGTACAAACCGTTGGACTTCCTCTCCTAGTCTCTCTTCTCCCCAATCCAGTTCTACTTCCTCTAGCTTGACCTGGAGCTGAGCACAGGGACCGAGATGCAGGGGCTGCTCGTCCTCCATGTGCTAGGCCAGCTTCCGGGGACAGTCTATGAAAATACGCCACTTGCTGCCCTTCAGGCCTGTCAGCAGTTGCTCGTGGTACTTGCTGTACTCCTGACCCAGGAGTTATTCATAAGGAAAGGGCCTATACCCAACCGAATTCTGAATCAGTACAACTAGGGGAGTTATGGGCGGTCCTTAGCAGAAGGACCTAATTTACCTAATTTACCCTTACCCAGCTATAAACATTTAACTAGAACTTATACCACATGTGCTCCATTGGCCCCTTTGGGGCCTCTGAATAAGGCAGGCATAAACCCTAGGGGATTGGTTCCCAATGCACTTTGGCAGATGGATATCACTCATTATGCCTCATTTGGTAAGCTTAAGTATATACGTGTAATTATTGACACCCATTCCTCTTCTGTGTGTGCATTAGCCCAAACAGGAGAGAAGGCCACAGAAGCTATCAAGGTATTAAAGACAGCCATGTTGGTTATGGCGGTACCCTGGGCAATAAAAACTGACAATGGTCCAGCGTATGACTCTCAAACTGTTAAGGACTTCTTACAGAGCTGGAAAATCAACCACCCAACAGGAATTCCCTATAATGCCCAAGGCCAGGATATTGTAGAAAGAACAAACTGCTCCCCAAAAGGAGAGCTGGCCAAGGTCTCCTCAGAAAATATAAAGGATCCTCCCCAAGCCTTGGTGGAGGTCCTCTTTAAAAAAAAATTCTTGGTCTTTGATGAGGAGAACCTTAACCCTGCTTATAAACACTGGGTTGTTTGTTGCTTGGGAAAAAAGAAATTTATTCATTTGGATGAGAGCACCCTTGGCTAATGATTGGATAAGCCCTAACCAATTTTTCTGCCATAATGGAACCTTTAAGGGCGATAAATCATTTGCGGACGCTGTCCAAATAACACCAAAAACTAATTTTACTTTCAAAGGCACGCCCAGCGGTGTCAATCTCCCCTTCTTCCTTTTACTAACCAATGCTAGTATAGCAGCTAATACTGTCGATTGCGTTGGGTGGGCTACTCAGTCTAGGGGTTTGTAACCCACCCGGAAATCAAGTTATTCCAGGGTCTCGGAGGGGCGCTACCTGGAAGGGAATGAGCTAAGACAGAAGAAGGAGGCGAAGCAGATTTGTCAAAGCCTCCGTTTATTAGGGACGGGTTACAGTTTATATATGGTAAGGAATGGGGGGCAGGGCACGGGATCTCGCCGGCCGTGTGTTCCCGGTCACGTAGCTCGGTTACATTCGGACGGGTAGGCCAGAAGTCACAAGTTGCCACACTTAGTTCCCTGGATAGCTGGAATGTGAGGCGGGTTCTGCTAACAGATAAGTTAATTGGGTGTGGGGTTCTCTGCAGACCCTCTAGGGTGATGGTTCCTGTAATGATTGGGGGGAAATGGCTCCTGATATAATACTGTACAAGAAGCCTTTGCAGGGGCTGGAGAGATGGCTTGGTGCTTAAGAGCATTGCCTGCTCTTCCAAAGGTTCTGAGTTCAATTCCCAGCAACCATATGGTGTCTCACAACCATCTGTAAATGAGGTCTGGTACCCTTGTATACATAATAAATAAATAAATAAATAAATAAATAAATAAATAAATAAATAAATAAAAATAATAAAAGAAGCCTCTGCATGCTGGGTGCCTGCTGGAATCCTAAAGAAGCCCCTCGTGTGGTCCTGGTACGTATTCCCACATTCTTATGGGTGCATCACCAATGTTACCCATTATCACAAGGTAGGACTTATGAGTCCCACTAGAATAAAGAGAGACTTTGGAATAACTACAGCAATCAGCACAGCCATCTTGCTTGTGGTAGCTTGTGGAGGAGCAGTCGTTTATGGCCTCTCTTATTCATTCAGACAGGAGCCATGGCCAATGCCTTAAACACAGCCACAGAACAATCAGCTGCAACCCTCAGCTCACTTCCACTTCCTGGTGCTCCTTTTCTCTTCAGACTGTACAGTTTGCATTTTTCCTTGCTCAGCTGGCTGCTTTTCATTTTAGATCTCTGTAGAGTAGCCACCAATAACCTGGCAACACAGTCGATATTAGGCTGTTTTGGAATCTCCTCTGCCAATTGTTGCAGGAGGTCCTTCCGCCCCTCCAACCAATAGCTGCTGTGATACCAGCCCATTGGGGCGTGGTCTCTCTCCCTTTAAAAAAGCGGCTATTTCCTCTGCTCGCTCTCTTCACTTCCTGCTCTGCCGGAGACTAGACTCCCTTCCTGGTTGTGCAGATGGCTGTTGTCTGGGACGGTGATCTGTAAGTTTTCCCCTTTAAATAAATAACACCCTATTAATCATAACTCCAAACTGGTGTGGCCTTGTTCGTGACTTACGCCTTCATCTGGCGCCCGAACGTTTGGCTTTTAGGACCTCTCCTTTCCCCGCTCGAGTTCGGCTTGGCACGAGCCCT